>NW_010333489.1:18961-64159 GCF_000700745.2 Antrostomus carolinensis | reverse complement strand
CCTTGGCATTTTTGCATTAGCCCTTTGTTTCACTTGCAGAGAGACTTTTTCATTAGAGCCGCTCTGGCTGCTCTGCAGTGATCCCTGGGAGGTTATTTCCATCCCTACCACTGCCTGCAGTTGATTTTTTTTATTATTATTATTTTTTTTTAAATATGAGCTCCCAGTTGTATCTTTGGTGTGACTATCTGCTTTTCCTTTTCCTGCCATTCACTCCCATTTGTAAAACTTCTTTTTCCTTAAGAGAATAACAGCCTGTCGACAAAAGCAAGTAATTTTTGTTCATGATATCCATATTCCTGAAACAGGAAATATTCTTGGGGAAAATACTTGTACCATTTGAAGTCTCAGAAGAGGTTTCACACAAGATGTGTTAAAAATAAACTGAAAAAAAATAAGATGAAGTAAAGAATGAATGAGAGTTAAATGATCACTCTAAGTGAGACTTTACAAGCCTAAGTTTTGCCGAGAGGGGATAATCCCCTTCGGAAGGTGAAGCCAGGTTGTTGTGTTTTCACCAACAAAAATCAACAGGGCATTTCAAAATCTTGGGCTCAATTTGTCTGCCAATATCCAGCAAAGAATGAGTTCCTAGTTCTGAAGTGTCACATCAGCCAAAAGAATAAAATTTATTAGAGTTACAAGTCACCCCAGAAAATACAAGACTTACAGTTTGTCTTTCTCTTCACTGACCGTTATACTACTTTCAAAAAAATTTATACCACTTTCAAAACATGGTGCAATACATGTATTCTTCCTTATTCAGAGCTTTCTTCAGATTAATTCTGAATACAGTAACTCACAGCACATACCTTAGGCTTTCAGTTCTCCTAAACAATAATAATGATGTGATTAAAATGGCTGTAAAATAATATAATTAAATCTTTTAGGCAATCTTTCGAAGCTTCACTAAAGCATTTTGAAAGTGCTCAAAACACAAATATGTTCCTGAAAAACCTAGTAAAAAATATATTACAATTTTTTTTTATTTTTTTTTTTTTAAAAACAGAGAAAACTCCCCAACTTCTGCTGGTTTAGTTTGTTTTCAACAAACATAGCTTTCAGCAGATATCCATAGAGCTGATACAAAAATAAAGCTGGCAATACTTGCTAATGCTTTCCTTTGAGAGGACAGTTACAACAAAATTTGGGTATACATTTTTTTTTTTTTTACTAAAAACAGTAAAATTTGTCAGCATTGTTAACCTAAATAATGAAAGAGTTGCCAGACTGTAAGGAGTTATTAGGGAAGTGGTAATGAGGCAGCTCCAGGAACAACTGGATGCCATAACATTTGCTATTTGGTCTTAACAGGAACCAAAGGTACCGTACCAAGGTAAGAGCCGGGGGAAGGCTGCCCTCAAGTGATTTTTTATTAGTGTTAGAAGCAGCTTCTGATACTGCCACTAAAACACTCTGTTGATTGCCCTCAAATTTTAGCAAACCAGAAAAAATGCTCTTTCAGGTTATTGATGTCAGAGGCCCCAAAGGAAAAATTGGCATTTTTTCACCTTCATACATGGATTTGAGTTCAGGTCCTCCCAGCATAACCTGTTAGGTACCATTTACAAGGTGCAAACAAGGGAGTGGAGATCTGTGAAACCTCGGCCTGTCCCATTTTCAGCTCAAGCAGCAGTCGATGCTCGGCCGCATCGTTCACTCAGTTTCATGCCATTCAGCTGGTGGACCTCAGCAGCATTTATTGGCTGAGCAGCAGATTATCTACCGAGCATCCTACATCACACACACCAGTGATTTTGGTTCTGTTTACTCTCTTAGGACTGGATTTTAATAATGAAAAACTGGAAGAATATTCCGAGGTCATCAAGTACAGTCCCTTGGCATTACAGGCAACCACATTTTGTAATCCCTTCTGTAAACTGATCAAGCTCCCTCAAATCCTTAACGTTTTTATGACCTCCAGAGATGGCAGCAGCAAGGTATATTTATTTTGGTTTACACTGGACGAGCTCTTCCTTGCTTTTGTTATAACCAAAAGCAGCCTCCCAGCAACAAGCACAAGGGGGTTTAAGAAAAAATACCCAATGTATTAAAAACGAGCTGTCTCAAAGTTAATCAAATCCTTTGTGTGATAAAAAAAAATCTAGTACTATGCTATCTTAAAATTTCTTTTAAGTTATAAAAGAATACTCCCCTGCAATCACAAAATCGTACTGAAATATGAGTTTTACTTTGTGATAAGCAGATGTGCCATACTGAGCTGCAGTTACTGCTATAACTAGGGGTGGGACAAATCATCCAAATTTAATTCAAAGTGTTTGTGAAGCTGCAGTTGATCAAAGAATACAAGATTTGCCCAAAATCCAGCTTAATTTGATTTTATCTAACATGAAGAATCAACCCTACTGCAACCAAACAAAAAAGGATAAACATCACGTATTGCAGAGCAGAGTGATTCCACATCAGAAAAAGAGCCTAATGAGACAATATTCCGACTGACATCTGGATAATCCATCTATACATGTAGAATCTAAACTTGACCATATTGATGCCATTTTGAAGCCAAATCTATAAGTTTAAGATCTAGAAATAGGAGTGTCAGAAAATATTTCTGATCCTAGGCTAAATAAGAACCTTTAAAAAAATCCAACCCAACAACAAACAAACAAACCAACCACATAACTGGAACAAGTTGTATTTTTTTTCCCCCATAGGCCATGAAGAGCTGATAATTATTGGCAGTAGCACATCAAACATTCCTTAAATAGAGAACGTTGACTAGAATATTTGGTTGTATTTTCTGATCACACTCCTGTGTTGTGCAGAAAGCTGTCTGAAGAAAAACAAACACTTGCTCTACTTGGGTTTGCAGAACAACAGCTTTGCTTGTGGTCTCGTGAAATACCTCATATCTTGCTGATAACAAACAAGTGCCTATGCTTCTCGTTCAAAAGTGAGCTGGAAATTAGGATTTCGGACCAGAAAACGCATAATGAAATAGTTAGGAGTTTAAATTATGAGTGTAGCAAGCACATGGTCAATTTTCAGAATGGAAGATCTGCTAAGGCTTTCTTGGCTGTAAGGTAATTCAGTGTATATTAAAGCCTTCTTCAAACAGAGCGACCTAGAAGAACGAAACACCTCAGACCCAGCACCTGGCTGCGGGGGGAATGGGCAGGGGAGTGTGTAGAGTAACATCTCACTGCGTTTGGTTAGCAAGACCAGCTTCAGAAACAAACTCAGAGGATCAAGCTCAACTTTTTGCAAAGATCTTGATGCCACGCTGGGGAGAGCAAGACATCTGACCTGGTGGTTGTTACTGTCAATCTCTGTCCTTGGCAAAAACACAGCTTGGCAGCAGAAGTTACAGAATCTCTTCCTTGGCTCAGCTTTTCATTGTACTTGTCTAGGACAGTCAGTTATGTACCAGGGGAGTGATGGGAGGATGATTCCCTTCTAATGTAGTAACGTTTACAGCCACCTTCATCTCAGACCCTCGGTACATCCAAAAACAATAGTTATGAGGGCAAAGGCACGTACTGAACTATCCGATTGAAATCACAGCATCCCAGAATTGCCTCAGCTGGAAAAGCCCTTTAAGATCATACAGTCCAATCATTAACCTCACACTGAGAAGTCCTCAACTACCCCGTGTTCCTCAGCCCTATGTCTACACGACTCTTCAATCCCTCCAGGGATGGGGACTCCACCACTGCCCTGGGCAACCCCTTCCAATGCCTCAGAACCCTTGCAGCAAAGAAATTCTTCCTCACATCCCATCTCAACTGCCCTGGCCACAACTGGAGCCCATTTCCTCTTGTCCTGTCCCTTGGTCCTTGGTTGAACAGACCCATCCCCACCTCTCTCCACCCTCCTCCAAGGGACTTGGACAGAGCCACAAGGTCTCCCCTCAGCCTCCTTTTCTCCAGGCTCAACACCCCCAGTTCCCTCAGCCACAAGGGAACTCAGCACACTTGTGCTCCAGACCCTTCCCCAGCTCCGTTCCCTTCTCTGGACACGCTCCAGCACCTCCACGTCCTTCTTGGAGTGATGGAAATTCCATTTCTGTCACTGCTATCAAGTACTTCAGACATATTTAATAACTAAGCTATAACAGTCCTACTCCTGCAGTTCTAAAGCTGTGAAAACCTTTTTTTTAAAAAAAAAGAAAAAAAAAAAAAAAAGGTGTGAAAAGAAGGACCCACAGCCAAATTCAGGCCATTGCAGCTCTTGAAATACCAGCTCCAGCTTTCCTTGAGAAACACAGATATCTCACCCAGAAATCCCACTGTATTTGTTTTGCAATTTAAGTGAGTCAGACACATAAATATTTAAGTTTTAATTCAATTGCCTCTCCTGCGGTCGATGAGTCACCACTACTCTGATATCTGAGGAGTCTCACTAGGGGAGGTCCTGGAAATGTGTTATGACTCCCAAGTGGGTTCCAGCCGGAAAGTCTGTGAGCTGCACGTTTAAAATGTATAAACTTATTTTCCTTTCATACACTCAAAATATATGTAATGAACTAGAATGTGTTTGCTTCCTGGACAGCAAACAATCTCGCTGCCAGAAAAAATGTTTACTTTGTAAACACTATTTTCTTTTCAGAAAATTGTTTTAGCAATAGGTTCCATGATGAAAAAACAGTTTAGGTCATAAAAGACCTAAAAGAAATAGAAACTGTAACACTTCTCCTACTCTCTAAACGCCTGAAATTAACAATGTACAAGAAGTTACAGTCACTCTCATGTGCTAAAAATGCAGAAAATACGCTTTATACAAATGGATGATGGAAGAAAATTTCAAAGCCTTTGGTCAAACAGGGAGCATCATGAATCTTGCCATACACAAGTTGCAAAGAGAGACTCATTAAAATCTAGAAAGCTACATTCCACTGGCACGCACCTTACAAATCAAGTGGAGAAGTCAGTTGCGACTGCAACGTAAAAATAATTAATATGAAGGTGTAAGAGAGGTGCTCCCTTCCCTATGTGCCACTCTGCAATATTCCTGTAACCTTCTTGAGTCATCCTACCACCCCTTAGCATGAAATGTGCCGTCGTTCATCACTTGTGACAGGTCCTATTTTGACTCATACCAGAGAAAACATGACGTCAGTACCAAAGAAGCAGAAGGACACTGAATTCAGGAGAATTCAGGTATCTCATCCATGGAGGTACAGGTGAGAGAAGAGAAAGGACCAAGACGGAGCTTAACAGGTCTAAAACAATGACAATGGCAAAGCAAAAAGACAAATCTTCCCAACCTTCGTGGCCTTGTGAGCCTTGCAGCCCCTGAGAGACTCCTGACCCCAGCTGTGAACCAAGCCAACCACTTTGCAGATGCAAAGGAAACCTGCTGCAGATGTCCTGACACAGCCCGAAATCCCCAGGTCTCCAGCCACAAGTTACAGAACTTGTGCAAATGAGCTCCCTGAAGTCCACATCTGACAACCCCCAGTCCTCTAAAGGAAGATCTCTGTGCATCCCACGGGGATGGAGCCCAAAGCAGCATAACTTTGCTGTGCAGCTGTAAGCGTGGAAATATGAGGTGTGAGCACAGCATTATTAAATCTTCCCCCCCAATCAGCATCTGGTGTTCTACCCACGATTCAAATTCTCTGTTTGCACATGAAATGCAAGGGTGTGCATGCAGACTGTGCACTCCTGCCCCGAAACAGGGAAAAAACCCTCAGTTTTCACTGCACCAGCATTGTGAAGCTAAAATTAGTATTTACCTGGAGTCCAGGCTTTCGTACCTTAGTTGGCAGCTCAAAGAGGTGTCACAGTCTAATGGCACGTATTTAGGAAAACACTATTTTCACTGATCAGCAGTGACAACACAGAACAGACACCCAGAGGTAACCTGTTTTTACAGGATGCAAAAGCTCCTTTTACTTCAGGAGTAAAAGTACTTTTACTTTACTTAGCAATCCTCACACATTCCCCCCCTGCCCCCTTTTCCTGCTGCCAGCCTCTATTAATGAGGTGGTGGGGATAGAGGGAAATGACATACTGCCTGCCTATGTTATTTCAGAATAAGGATTCCAAGAAGAACTTGGAATAAAACGTCCCCCCCATGCTTCAGTTCATACCCATCAGCTCTGTTCTCTAACACTTGTTGCTCCAACTTATCTATTTCAGTTGCCAATAAGCACATCAATTAATTTTCTGGATGTGACACTACACTTATACAGCATTTTGCTCTTCACCAGTGCACCCAGTTCCAATTAATTTCATTTTTCTGAGATATTGCTGGGGTGCCCACTTTCCTACAGGTGCCCTGAACACAAGGATTTTCAGAGGGGGGAAATACACGCCGCGGGTAATTTCATGGACACGGAACGACGTCGTGCCCCTGGCGCCTGAAATCCAGCGGTTACTGGTGGGTGCTGGGGGGCTGCGTTTTATCACTGGTGTCAAATTCACAAGAAAATCACCACAGAATGCCTTTAATGTCGGCTCCAGTTTTCAGTTCTGGGAAATATCAGAGGGATGCAAGGCAACGGAGCCCTTCCCATGTACAGGGATTTGTCTTCCCAGGCTGGAGCTATTATGGATGATGGGCTGTAGTTCACCAACAATCAAGATGTCCCTGAGCCACAAGCATTTTTTTCTTTGCATGTCACATAAGTAAGATTATACTGAATTCTAAAGAAAATAATCAGTTTATTTTTTTTTCTTTCACTAATTTAATGTTCAGATTTTGATGGCGACTCGTGACTCCACCAGCTCAAGAAATTAACTGATATGATGTCATCACTTAGGATGACAGGTAACTCTAATCCACAATATTCAAACGAAACAAAACACTTGATTTCAGATAATTATAAACTATGTTGCTATTCCCTTGAAATAATGTACTTTTATTCATTACAAATACAAGTCTAGAGTATTATCATGTGTAAAGTAGCATTTTTCCATCATTAATAGCAGACACTGTCCAATTTAAAATAACAAACTAACTAGTTTATTAACAAAATATTCATATTAAAATGATAGTAAAAAAAGAGTATTTGAATATGACTTATTGCCACTGTAGCAAGAGTAGGGATTTTACATGCAGTAATTTGGCAAGATTTGACATACAGTAGTTGTATTTTCCCAAAGGGAGAGCCAAAAGCTGTCCAGATCTGTCATGGGTTTGTAAGTGTGCCAGATATGACATAGAATAGATGTGATTAATTATCTGAAGAATTATATGTACATGTATTTCCATGAAACAGTCACAATCCTCCCTATACAAATTATCCCAACAAGAGCCGTCTTGCTGGGCAGTCTGAATGAGGAAGCAGAGAGAAATCTCACAGAGGCAATAAGATTCTACCAAGTACTGGGGGAAAAACAAAATTAATAAAGAATATTGGCATTTATTTCTCATTCTGACGTGATTTTAAAATCTCTTCCCTGCTCGCTTTCTCTTTATTTTCTCCATAGCATAAAACTCTATCAAGGTATTCAAGATTTACAAAAGCATATGGCCACTGGTTTGAAAACTAAATGACAAAATTTAAATTTCTAAAACAATCTTTAAACATATATGAAGTGGCTTGAAAATTAAAGTCAACCAACAAATGCATCTTTCAAAAACTTATTAAGAAGGCGACACTTTAACTGGCAGCTCCTTTTTAAGATGCTCCTTTTTTAATCTTTCCTTACCAACTACAATAAACTACAATAACAGAAAATACTCTTTTTTTCTTTATTAATTCTTGTCTGTGCACAAGGAGTACGATTGCTTTCCAAACTCAGCCACAGAAATAATTATCATAATAAATCATAAGGATTAGAACTGACATAAGTTTGAAGATCAGATTTTAGTAGATTTGGCACCAAAACACTACGTACTATATACACTGTCGGGTGATAATTTCCAATTAAGCTTGAGGTAGAGGAAAGCAGTATTTTAGACACAGCCTCAGTGTTCCTGCGACTATAAAGGAATTCCACAATTTCTTAGGCACAGTTCTGATTTTTGTGCCTGGAGGAAGACATAAAACAATTGCTTTATGGTCAATCAGTGAAGTCTTTAGAAGGTCTTGCTCAGGAAACTGCTACTGCCATCTGGAGTGAAACTGTATAGGCAGAACTAAAATGAAGCACAAGATCCTCTTCCCTTAGAAACTCAGATCTGCTGGGGTGTTTCTTGTGAACAGCCACCTGCTCCTAAGCCATTTGTTCCATGTGTAAAATGGATGTTAGCTCCACGCTAACTTCTGAATGAGAAATTCATTAAGCTAGCCAACTGTTCACACAGCCATCCCATTGCAAAGATTACCTGTAATTCAAAATAATAAGTGATAACATGTCACTCAGATGCCATCCCTCCTGGTACAATGAAAACACTCAGACTTCAAGACAAGTATGCAAGAGAAAAGGGTATTATAAAGGCAGATTTTGTAACTGTTGACTTTTTTGAACTACACACTCTATAGTAGCTCATATCCAACCTCCACGGTCACCTCACGGCCTTTGAAACCATGAGAATGCTCAGCAACCACGACAGTTATGAAGTTTCCTGCTCTCATGCTGTCTATTCCAGACTGATCAGCACCTCCAAAGAAAAAGCTTGGCATTTTTTTCCCCCTAGGGAATGACATCAAACTGCTTTGAAACACAACCAGTTGTTTCCATCAGACATTGTGAGGTCACTGTGGATCCCGTCTTCAGCTGTCTCCATGCTGAACTGCATGGCTATGGCTCCCCTCATGGAGACAAAGAAGGAACCCACACTTGAACTGGGTTAATTGCATAAGTTATACCTTCAGTCTTGCCTTCTTCTGGGTATGTAATAGATGTCGGAAACAAGCCGGGAATTTTAAGTGGGAATTTTCAGACTACACACTACAGTTAGCACACGGTACACATCTATGTTATGGTAAAGTATGAAGAACAAACGAGCAGGATAAGGTCTAGTCCATATCTACAACATCATCCTTGTCTGCTGTGGGATCCTTCTGGGACTGGAAGCCAAAAGCAAAGCTTTAGTACTTCCGACCAGTCCCAAAAGCCCCACAGGAGCTGGAAGCCTTGCTGGGCCCGAGAGTGCCAAGTCCTGGCACTTGCTCTCTGTGCTGTGGATGTGCCAACAGCACTTCAGCGCCAGCGCGTGATGACTTCGTCAAATTAAAGTGAAATTCATTATTGCCCGATAGCCAAACCCAATAAAACAGAATCTTAACCACGGCCCAACTGTAAATACAAAATTGTTCCCTCACTTCAACCAGACTCTGAAAGACGTGAATGCCTCTTTTTGTCGGGTTTCTGCACGTTTGTACTCCTCTGATGTCTGAGAATCAACCCTGTAAAATCACTGTTCACCTCGCTGTGTATTCCCAGGAGCTGCTCCGAAACAAAAGAGAAAGCAAGGGAGTAAAAACCTCTCCACGAACACCCAGGTATTTCGTGCTCACGTGACATCATTTTCTAAGTGGCAGAATTAAAAAAGGTGGAAAGGAAAAATCAATTTCATTGTTGCTGTTCATCAAAATTCACTTAGGAAGTCAAAACTATTAATTCAACAGTATGTCTTTGAAAATGTGAGCTGATGCAACAGATAGATTTGATGCTAGAAGTATCTCATACTATTTGGATGTTCGTGATGTGAAATACGCATTTCCAACTCTGCTGACTGTGGCCTTCCTCTCACCTGAACAGAAAAAGAGCATTTTAAATCCTTTTTCCACGTTTGTTATTTTTATTTTGTGCTCTTGGTAATGAGGTGAACCCTCATTCCCAGCTGGTCACCAAATCACATTCATCAGATTATTTTTTAAGTAGTAACAATGTCACTTTTTTAAAATTAAACAGTATACAGTTTATATCTGCAGAATTAACTTTTTAACCCCTAAAATATTTTTCTTGTTTCAGTGCCTAGATATCTAGGGTTATTTCTAGACAGTAGCCTGAATACTTGAAAAAGCAACAGAGGTGAGTTAGAAGACCATGTTCAGCCACCAAGTAACACCTTCTAGAAAGGTCTTTCTGTTTTGAACATACTCAGAGCCAACAGCCTCATCGCTGCTGTAAAAGGCACAAGATCAGGGCGTTTTGGGGTTCGGTCCCTTTGTACTTGTAACAAACACCACGTGTGCTTTCACGTAGGGCGGCAGGACTGGGAACTGGTGGGGCTCCTTCTGCCTTGGGAAGGGCTGGCTGGCAGCAGAGCCCTATCCGGCTGCCCACTGGAGCTGAGCAGCTAGAGATGCCAAGGATCAAAGCAGGTTTCATAAGACCCCCACCTCCCTCTTTTTTTTTTTTTTAATGCCTTTGCTTCTTTGTTCAAACACGCTGCAGATGAAGAAAATGGATTATCAGGTCACCCTTAATTAGCTACATGAGTGGTTTCTGGCACTGCTGTATCTTTTTT
Source organism: Antrostomus carolinensis (assembly GCF_000700745.2). Taxonomy (NCBI): domain Eukaryota; kingdom Metazoa; phylum Chordata; class Aves; order Caprimulgiformes; family Caprimulgidae; genus Antrostomus; species Antrostomus carolinensis. Next base: position 53,830 of record NW_010333489.1, on the reverse strand, counting down.
ACATTTAGGCCATCACCCCAGTGAATTACTCTTCCCACACACATTCTGCAACTACCACTTTTCTATTTAAGATTGGAAGAATTTCTTTTTCCAGCAAGAACAGCGCCCACTTGAGCGATGCACAGCGCAGTTCATTCAGGAACACCCGTGTCACAATGATGCCCCATGAAAGGAATCCAGTAATACTGGGATCTGCCAGCATCCCAGGCGTGCCATAGAAAGTAGGATGGCTGGAAGGTGAGGTTTGGGAAACACCAGTAACATGGTTCTGCTTTGCTACAGTAAGAGCCATGACTATGGGGAAAGGAGGGAGATGACAGACTAGACATGCTGGAGGTGGCTTGGGTAATATGCAATAATCACTGCCAGCTTCTTTAGTGTGAAGATCAGACAACATTCTGAGTCTCTCCTCTGACTCAGTGATCTCAAAAGTCTTTTCCAACCAGACAATTCTATGACACAACACCCTCCTCTTCCCCTTTCACTGTGGTGTGAGCCGCCAATCCTATTGCAAGACGCTTTAACCAGCCACCTCAAACAAACCAAAAGTTTCCAAATTATTTTGTTAGTAATCGTTGTTATGTTTTGGTTTGTTTTGGGGTTTTTTTGGTTTGTTTGGTATTTTTTTAATTGAGCACTTCTATACTGCTGAAATAAATTAGGGATAGAATGTGGAAGGCATCAGCAACACTAAGAAAAATGCTAAGGTCACCTTCTCCTCACAAGAAAGGAGTATGACTACCAATATTATAACTTCAGCCTGGTGAAAACAAGAATTAAGAGACAGACTTTCTCTCTGACCTTGAAAAAAAAAAAAAAAAAAATCACTTTTTTTTCCTGAATCAGATCTTAACCCAACAGTATCGACACATTCTCCTTCATTATCAATAAGATCTGCAATCCTGTCAGACACCCTGGGAACAGAGACCACTGAAGCGCAGTGACGTCCCTGCAACTGTTCCCGATATGGACGACTTTAAATGGAATACAATACGTATGCACCCGCGTACATCTCTGTATAGAGTGTTCATAGAATCATAGAATTGTTTGGCTGGAAAAGACCTTTGAGATCAGCGAGTCCAACCGACTATTTTCCTCAGGTTTATCTGGTTGTGTTTAGTTTGAGAACAATGGAAGCAAAACATTTCCACTGACACTCGTAATAATTTCCTCTGGAATTCTCTCTCAAACGTATTGTGTTGCAAGTGAAAGTATGAACTCTGTCCTGTATTTTTTTCTCTTTCTACCTTACCTTCTTCTGAGAGATTGCATTAACTGTCACTTCCCTGCACAATTCTAGTTATGTTTTGTTTATGGCTTTTCAGCAGCTCTGTAATCCTAGAGGATGAAAATATTTTCCATTTGCCACAGCGACACGTGCTGCGGAGAGAAAATATGAACAGCTGCAGGCTTCCCTAATAACGGGATCAGGTAACACACGGGGCAGGATTCTGGCTTATCATTTTTCCTTAAAGGAAAAAAAAACAGGTCTCCCATTCAGACATCTCAATGTGACACTATGTAAGGACCATCATATCCTGGATCAGAAGCAAGTGCTTCAAACTGAAATGTCTCTACGCTGCCTGGCTGAGGGACTTTCACTGGTACAGAATCAGCCTATTTTAACCATCTTCTTCTAACCCAAACTCGCTGGATTTAAATTAGCCATATGTGCTGTATGTGAGCACTCAGGAGTTCACTCCTTTGTAATTAAACAAACTCTTCAGAAGAAAAAGCAGCTTGTAGGTCAATGAAACTGAGGTGCTGAGTTGCTGTTCCTCTACTGGAGAACTTTCAATATTTGTCAGTGATATATTAGGCCCATAAAAAAAAAATAAAATCATTATTTAGGATGTTTACTTTAGCTTGGCTCTGAGAGGCATTTGTGACCTTACAGAAGTACTTCATTGGAGGTCATTATTTAGACTAAATTCCAGATACAGAAAACAAAGAGCTCTATTCATAACAACTAAGACAGCAAAGTATTCACAAGAGAAATGAGCGAGAATTTCAAAACGTAGACTAAATAAAACTCTGCTTCAATAGAGGTCCCAATCCAGGAAAGCACCCCTGGAAAGCTAACTCCTTCAGCACATACTTATTTTCATTCTGGGCAGCAGTGAATTTGACACAACTTAATAAATACTTCAAAATGCTTTCTTGACTCTGAGCCTGGGATGCCTCTCAAACAGAAATTCCTTAATTACACATAGGATAGGCTTTAGTAGAGAACAAAAAGACCTACTACCATATCAGGCACCACCACAGCTACCAAGTACACCTTTCTCATGGTTCAGGCTTACAACTGTTCTCCCCACGTGGCTAGAACACCGCCAGTCAGAAAACTTGCGGACAGGCAACTTGAATTTGTTGAATCAGCAATAAACGAGTGAGCCAAAAGGGGGAATTTTGTATTCCCAGGTCCAAAGGATGTGCTGTAGAAGGGCAGCCTGTAGTACCTGGAGATCTGAATGAGAACGTCAGTTTTCAATTCATAGTTCATCTTTATCTTTTCTGCAGTCAACCCTACTGAAAATATTGAACTCCAAGAGCAACCAATATCAGTGCAAGGACACTATTCTGTTTTGTCACAAAGAATACATCAGTGTTTCCTGAGGAATACATAAGCATCACTTCTGTCAGGTGAGCTCAGAAACATTCATGTACTTTGAGCTACCTACAAATATCCTCCAACCTAATGAGACAGATGGAACAAAAAGTTGAGAATATAACTGCAAAGAAATAGAAATCATACAAAGGCAATGAACCTCTGACTGAATTTTTGTCCATTTACAGAAGTCATGAGGAATGGGTACGTGGCAGGAGAGGTCTGAAGCCTGGCATGTCAGTGAATATCAAATCTAAAAAGAGTCAGGTATGAGATCTTTCCTGACAGTCACCTGGAGTAAATACCCACTGGTCTTCATTAGCTCCCTCCTATATGAAATGGGGATCCTTATTAGGGCTGTGCTGTCTTATGGAAAATGACCTTGTCAAGAAAAAAATGAAACTGTAAATTTCAAGTTTTCTTCCTGAAGTTATAAAGAAATAGCAGAAGTCTTACTGACACTTTAAACAAAGCTAGCTTTGAAATAAAACCCACTTTGTAATTAAAATACTATCATGGAAGACCTTCAACAAATAACATTGTCAGGAAACGTCAGTGGTTGACAAATGGAATTTTTTTACCTCTTAAATTGCTTCCTTTTCCATTCCTTCCAATTTTTTATGCCTTTATAATGTGGAGGCTTCGTACAGAAACAGTTACTGCATGTACAGCCTGTATCATGGGGCTTACAATGCCCAGATGTTTGTGGTATCGTACTAATAATTAGTGAGACACAAACTTTCTACAAAACAGCCTTGGAAAACCAGCCCTCTTTCCTTATCTGTTGAACGTGGAGGTTGAAAAGCATTACAAAGACAGACAGAGAAAATACTTCTCACTTTTACAGAGGTGGCAAAATAAACGTTATGTAACACTCACTTACGAGACAGACGCGTCTGCATCTATATTTATTATTTTTAACCATTCACACTATTTCAAAGACCATTGCTTCAACAATGCGACCTATTCCTCCTTCCAGATGGAAGAACAAAGTTGATTCCATTTAAATGAGGTTAATTTTATTTAAAAGCAAGGAAGATTTTTTTTCTTACAGCAGGCTTAAAGGGAAGAAAGTCTCTATTCTCTTATAAATTAGATGTATATATTATATTAATATATTTTAATGTATTATTTGAAGTCTTTGTAGCAGATCTTCTGATCCTGCTGGATTTTTGTGTATGATCATCATTTTCATCTCTGAAAACATGCTGATCCTGTAAAGAAGGAAAGATCTCAGTTTCTAGAAGGAATGCTAGCAGGAAATTGAAAAGCATCCTTTTCTTGCTTTGAAGGGAGAGAGGAAAAAAAAACAAAACCTTTGCAACAGATGCCAAGAATGTACTCTGCCCTGTAAATTCTTCAGCTAACACAGTTGTTTTGTTGTTACAGGCACAAGTCCATGTGCCATTGTTTCGGGGACTCTTAGTGGTTCATGTAGTTACCGACTGGCTTACTCACAACTGGGGAAACTCTGACATCATTCAACAAATATTTATAAAACTGTAAATGGAGTGAGTCCAGAGGAGGGCCACAAAGATGATCAGAGGGCTGGAGCACTAGGCTGAGAGAGTTGGGTTGTTCAGCCTGGAGAAGAGAAGGCTCTGGGGAGACCTTCTAGTGGCCTCCCAGTACCTGAAGGGGCTACAAGAAAGCTGGGGAAGGACTTTTGACAAGGGCAGGGACTGACAGGATGAGGGGTAACAGTTTTAAACTGGAAGAGGGCAGATTTAGATGAGATCTGAGGAAGAAGTTCTTCACTGTGAGGGTGGTGAGACAGTGGCCCAGGCTGGCCAGAGAAGCTCTGGCTGCTCCTCCATGGAAGTGTTGAAGGCCAGGCTGGATGAGGCTTTGAGCAACCTGGTCTAGTGTAAGGTGTCCCTGCTGATGGCAGGGGGGTTGGAACTGGATGATCTTTAAGGTCCCTTCCAATCCAAACCATTCTGTGCTTCTCTGCTATTTCAGGGAAGGACCCAAGCCCACTGGGGATCAGATACCATTGACTATAGATTGCTTTTGCACTGTCTGGATGTTTTCTGGAGATTCAAGAGTCAGCATTCTTAAACTGAAGGAATCTTTTTCCGCCTTATAAAACAAATTAAAAATTCAAACCAATCCCTATCAGTTACACCGTTCTGACAGAGATTTACATGAAAACATCAAATCCAAGAGGTAAATTGCACTAGAAAAATAGACTCCTATATATATGGGGGCATGGGAAGCTGAAAAGTGTGGAACTCTTTCAAACACAACTTCACTGTACAGTTAAAATGTACAAAAAGCAGCTAAAAAAAACTTTAGTCCTAGCTTGAAGTTATTCCTCTGCACTGTGAAGTATGAATTCCCATGAAGCACATGACGTTAATTTTAACCATGAATCATAATTTACTCTCATGTTCAAAAAAGCAGAGATTTCAATTTCCTTCTGTGCTGGTGTGTAGAATTGCTGAATAGAGATTCAGATTTCCAGATATCACTGTATCTACTCGACGTGCTAACAGGATTAGCTAGCATGAGACCAGCATCCACAGGAAGCGTGATGTACAGTAAGACCTGAGGAATTCTCTCAGGAGGCAAAAGGTCTAAGCTGAGCCACGCATGATTTCAAAGCAATTCTTGGCACAATTAACTGCTTGACCTGCAAGATGAACAAGCATATCGTTTAATTAATTGCCCAGCTTTTTGAAGCCATGCTGCTCATTTTTCTCATAAGCGTATGATAATACACAGCTAGCAGTTTTTATGGAGACAATCAAATAAATTCTGCATTAAATCATCTGGTAATGAATCAGGACGGCATTTCACATTGTCCTCAATCTCTCCCATCAACTCTGATGATTGGATGTATATACGTATATTTATGCAACTTAATTTTGCTGTAAAGATGAAGCAATACTAATACTACTAGAAGTACTTCTGGTTCTTACAGAGGTTCTATGTTTTTTTGTCTCCTTGAGCAGAAAAATAAACTAAAAAATAAAGAGATTTTAAAATCCTTTAAGCAAGGTGCGAAATACTCAGTTAATTCTGTTTTAAAAATTGTTTCTATTGCTTTTGCACTATCTTAAATATCCTCTCTGCTAACATCTGTATAGTCTTGACTGCAAGTCAGAACAAGAACCAATGTTCTCTCTCTCCACAAAAGTAAATGGATGGATTTTTATATTTTCTTTCTATAGATACACACAAGTGTCTAATTATTCCTTTCAGTTGGTATTTGCTTAGAAGTAAAAACACGTTTTCTTTGCATTTGTGGCAGAAAGTGCATTTGAAAATCTGTTCTTTACACTATGCACAAGGAAGCACATATATAATTTAATAATTTTAAATAGTAACTTTTAAAGTGATGGCCACAGCACATATGGAAAATCTTCTGCTTATGGAAAAAGAGAGTTTCTTGTCTAGAACTGTTCCTTCATGCAGTGTGTTCACTAAGAGAAGGACTGCTTTATCGAGCCCTTAGGATTGTCATTTTGGCAACCCAAGCTGGTGTATGCTTTAACCAGTGTACTGGAGAATTCTCAGAGGACTTTGCCCCTCTACTCTGCTCTGGTGAGACCCCATCTGCAGTATTGCATCCTGCTCTGGAGTCCTCGGTGCAAGAAAGACATGGACCTCTTGAAGCAGGTCCAGAAGAGGGCCATAAAAATGATCAGGGGGCTGGAACACCTCTCCTATGAAGAGAGGCTGAGAGCTGAGGTTGTTCATTCCAGAGAAGAAGCAGCTCTGGGAAATCTTATCGTGGCCTTTCAATACTTAAAGAGGGCCTCTAAGAAAGATGGGGACAAACTTCTTAGCAGGGCCTGTTGTGACAGGACAAGGGGCAATGGATTTAAAATAAAAGAGGGGAGGTTTAGACTAGATGCAAGGAAGAAATTTTTTCCATTGAGGGTGGTGAGACCCTGGCCCAGGTTTCCCCATCCCTGGAAACATTCAAGGTCAGGTTGGATGGAGCTCTGAGCAGCCTGATCTGGTTGAAGATGTCCCTGCTCACTGCAAGGGGTTGGACTAGATAGCCTTCAAAAGTCTCTTTTAACCCAAAACATTCTATGATTCTATGACTTACGGAAAATCACCCTTGAAAACCTGGTTTACTGACATAGCAGGAAAGATCCAGGGAAATGGTTCTGTGCTATTAAGAAGCTGAAGTTTTTATTAATCAAAATTTTGCCTTGGGGTCTCTACAGTTATGTCAAGAGTTCTAGGCATCCCTGTAGTCTACATATTAACTCTTTGCCAGATTTCATTTTAATTGTATGTAGTTTTTCAATAAAATTAATTTTTAAAAGGGAGTAGAGTCACCAACTCCTTTTTAATTTCCAGCATCTATTTTAGTTCTTCTTGGACTACAATCAATCAACTCCCAATCAATAAACACAAAATTATTCCTTCATACCACCTATATGAAGCCCATGATAAATATAAGTGAAATAGTTTTTAAGCAACTAAGAAGATTAATGTCTTTACATGACCAAGATAAGCAAATAAAAAATTATGGCCACTTGATGTTCCCTTCCCTAATTCTCCCAAAAAGCAAAGCAGTGACTCATCTGTATTTTGTTTGATTTAGTCATTTAGAACAGGCTACACTTTTTTCCCATTTTCTTAAATAACCACATCTTTGTAAAATTTAGATGGTAACTGATGAAACAGGTTTTTTTCCTTTCTTTGTAAAAATGTGAATATTTATAGAGCTGTACAAATAACAGAACACTCACAAGAAGCCTCTACTAATAAAAATTTCTTCTCACACTAACTTCTTAGTCTAAATGATTTCTCTTTGATCAAACGTCATCAACCTGCTGCTTTTAACAGTTGCTGAAGTGTAACTATTCTTCATGATAGTTTTAAGAGTTTGTTAAGGAATAGAGAGGGCAAGTAACAGTGACTTTAAACAGAACGACAGTAGAAATTGTGTGGGGAGTTAAGCTGCAGGGAAGAGTGGGAACGTGCAAGTCTTTAGAGATGGAGGAAGCCAGCCTTTGTACCTCTCTTTTGGTCTCAGAACTATTCTTCCTGACAGCAAGAGATTTGCTATTAAAAGCATTTCATTCTTCTCGGTACTTTTCATTTACAAAGTGTTAAAGATTTTCTATGACCTTATCAAGTCTCCACTTACTCACATTCACCTCTGCTCTAAAAAGTACCAACAAGAGTTTTCTCTTTAATTCCCTAATATAATTAAGTTAAGCTTGAAGCAACTCTTCTCATCTGTGATTAGCTTGAAGTTTGCTGCTTCTGACCTTGGTGCCTGGGAGCCAAGGAATCTGTATTTTCCAACTGTGTCACCTAGTCTAATAAAGTAGTGTAAGAATCCCCAACAAGCTTTGTCCCCGGAGCCAAAACTCTCACCCAATTCCAACTGCTTTATAAATATCCATTATTTCTGAAAGTGGAGCCCTTAACACACTCTGATTCTTTGAAACTAGCAGAGTAATACTCTGGAAGAGCAGCCTTTCCACAGTTAAATTTTCATGGAAGCACAGGCACATCAAGATCCCAGTGAACTATATGAGGAACACGTAAACCACACAGGGCAGCAAAAGGCAGAAGGTTCCCGTATAATACTGCAGTTTTCTATATAAGTAAGTACATTTGAAGGAGGTAAGTGAAGCAACAGCTGCAAATACAAAGCATTTTTCTCAAAAGTCAAGGTTTTTTTTCCTCCTCCACCTCTCTTTGTTCACCTATACTTAACCACAGGACCTCCTGATGTCAGGGAAGATTAGAAATGACCAGGCTGCCTCTGCCACTCCCACAGCACGCAAGCCTGATGGAGTCGAGATAGCCACACAGCCAGTGCAAGAGAGAAAAGCAGCCCTAGGCTGCCTCCTCTTCTCTACTCTTTGGTGTCTCCTGGCCAAGAATATGCAACATTAACAGACAAACTGACTAACAGCACGTAACTCCTCCATACCTATCTGTCACATGTTGATTTGTACAGGTCACTGATCAACTGTTTTAGCAACGCGACCTCACACAACGAAGGACAAGCAGGAACTCTGAAAAACGAGCCATATATTCTGCCAAAATTGTAGAGAGGGAATAATAACATTTCCTAATGCCTACCTATCCAAGTAGCTGCTTCTCCCTGTCTTTGAAATCATTGCTAGCAGGTACAAACGCCAACATAAATGACATATATTCTGTTTACTATCATATTGGTATATTTATTTCAAATAGGTAAAAATAAGGTGAGAAAATGTCATTTACTATCTGGAAATCCTATATGCAGATGAAACACCACACAACTATTGCTGTAGGCTTTTCACCTGCCCTAAGGCAGATGACCAAAATGCCTGCTGCAAAATTTCCACAAAGTCCATCACTGCTCCATCCCGAGAGTCACAAAAACACAAACCAAGGAAGGCCACCAGGAGTGAGGTGGCCCATCTTGAGCAAAGCAGAGAACTATGTTTCTTACTAAAAAGATAAAAGAAATGAAAAATGAAAATATTCATGCTAGCTGCTGTCTTTTGATATAAAAGTAACATCCCAATATTACTTTTAGGGGGAAAAAAAAAAAGTGATTGGTACATTTAGTCAGTTAAGATAAGGAAGTTTCCTAAATAGGAGGTGCTCCAAATGCTGGAACAGGGATTCCTCTGCAGCCCTTGGAGAGACCACAGTGGAGCAGATGTCCACACTGCAGCCTGTGGAGGAGTCCAGGCTGGAACAGGTGGACGTCCCTTGAAGGAAGCCGCAGCCCTTGGAGATCCCATGCAGGAGCACATTTATCCTGAAGGACTGCTGCCCATGGGAAGGACCCGCGCTGGAGCAGTGGGGAGAGCTAAGCCCCTCACAATAACATTTACAACTACCAGTAGCAAGAACAGAGTGTATTTTGAGTGAGTAATAAGAAGTCCTGAAAAAGTAACATCCATCCCTGGAGATAAAACCCAACTGGACGTGACCCTGAACAACCTGCCTTGGCTGACCCTGCTCTGAGCAGGGGGTTGGACCAGGTGATCTCCAAAAGTGCCTTCTGCTTTGACTCGCCTGTGGCTTCTGCCACCGAGACACCTTTAGGAGGCTGGGTAGTAGCTGTCAATCTACATCCCACAATCACAGAAGTCGGGGTTTTCCTACCACTTTCACTTTTATAAATACCTTCCACCCCACATAAAGTAAATGTTTTTTTCTAAAACTTCTCTGGAATGATATATTTTGTTTTCTGACAAGTAAGTATATATCAACTATATTTTAAGTAGTAATATTTTGACTTTGAAGACTGATACAACATGTTAACTAATAGATTAAGAATAAAAACCCAAAGCTATTTATATCCTAACAGATACCAAACAAAAAAAAATCTCAATGTATTGTCAATAAGACTTAAAAAGTTTTGGCTATACATTTTTTCTCAGAAAGGTACAATGATTTACTGTTTTCATGAAATTTTTTAGTACAATTTCTAATTTCAAAAAATTTTATATTCAGTACTTTTTCTGGCAGTCCTTTAAACTACTCTTTCTTTGACTTACAGAGCTATCAGTCACTGTTTAAAAGTCCTCAATAAACTAAATTGACTGCCCTGAAAGAAAGCCATCAATCATATTGACTAGAGCTAAGAAAGGCCAACACAATGTTAATTGTGTGCAAAATTAACAGGAATTTGCAAGTGATTTTCTCAAGCTGAATCCCTCCTCTGCTTTTATGTGCATTGAATTACTAAGTATTCCTACCATAGAAGTAACTCAGGAAATCACTTAATATTATCAAAACATAGGGAAAACAGTAGGAGATGAAGAAGTTTTTCTTTTAAAACCTTGGTTGCATCAAATAATAGCTGCCATGCTTGGCTGAGGTTTTGGGGCAGGCTGCTCACAGTGACTGTCCACCTTCTAACAACCCAACAGCTCTCAGACCTTAGGTCAGTGTTCAAAACACAAGCTGTAGTAGTGTAACACACCTAAACAAGGACAAGGGGTTCCAACTCACTGAACAAATCCCCACTGCTACTGCTGTACTTCTAAATTCCAGAAGTGTCTCCTCTGGTGATCACACGATTCCTTTTATAGGTCTCTTAGCATAATTCCTTACCAACAGGATTAAGGTTGGACACACAGCTGTAGCCATTTGCATCTGACAAGCCTTTGTTCTTTGCTTCAACCCTCTACTTTCTTCACTTTATAACTTGGGGGGATATTCTTATATTGATGGGTTCACTGTTTCTTATGTAACTCGCTGTGCCGGAGAAGATAATTATCCCCCGAGTAAGGTCTGACACCTTTCTTCCAGCTTTCTTTATTCTATTTTTTTTTTTTTAAAGAGTAGGTAGATGAAAGCATGCTTTTTGCATTTTATATTGTATGTGAAATAATCATACTTCTTTCCCATTTGATCTATATAATCTTTACCTAGCATCAGTCACATAAGCTTAAAAAACAACACGGGCAGCTCACATGAAAGCATTCTAGAGGGGCAGATGTGGAGATTAACAGCTCTGCGAGGGATACATTTTCACTGCCCTTCCAGACAGATCAGAATATCTTTTAAGACAAATTTTTAATCCTGCAAGTAACAGACTGATGACCTAAAATACTCTCAAACTGTAATATTACGTATGACATCTACACATGTTGGGGGAGTTGAAATCCAAAAACATACAAAAACAAGTGGGGATTTTGGATGGTTTGGGCTTTTGTTTGTTTTAAAAGCAGCCTGTCAGCACTTCACGGTACATTAAAAGAGTCATCTTGCATTTTCCTTCAAATACTATTCCTTCTGGGAGACTTTTCTCAAGAATATGAAGGGCCAGATTGTGGGTCACACTCTGTTCACATTGTGTGTCTGTGCTGGCTATAAAATTCAGAGCGATAGCAGGCAAGACAGCTCAGCTGACCGAAAAGGCTACTGTAAGGGGCAGTTCACCTCCTCCCTCGCTGTCTCCTGATTCTCCCTCTTTTCTTGCTCCCAGACACGTGCTCTTGTGCCCCTCACACTGACTGTGGTACTCATCTGGTTTAACAGCATGCTGCTGGGCTCACCAAGGCAGCAGAAAATCTAGTTCCCTCTCCTCTTTATTACTTTTCTATTCCCATCTGAACTGCTTTGGTTTACCAAGGGGTTGACTAAGCATGAGGAAGCAGAGGGAGGAGAACATGGGACCATACCTTCCCGTGACAGTGAACGCTGCAATTAGCTACATCCTTGTTATCCAGTTACATCCCAGTTCACCCCATTTCAATACCTGAGAACCAGTGAAAGGAAAATACTGGCCTATGTACTGCTCAGCTCTGTAGAGCACATTGCTGGGTGCGGTCAGAGCGCTACCGTGCCCTGAAGTTCTTTTTAAACTAACTCTCAATAAAAAAAATAAATAAATAAGTAAATAAAATATTAGAATAGTATTCCAAACTTTGAGATTTAGTCTGAAAGTAGACTTCAACACCTAGAGATCAAGGTATGATAAAGCTGTGTCATCCATCCTGATCGCTCAGCTGGACTGAGCCCAAAGGCGTGGAGTTCTGTATTCACACATAGGAAGAGGTATTGATTATGTCACTCGTTCATTAACCAGTATCAATAATTTATCAAGGAGTAGGGGAAGGGGAAAGAAAAGAATCATAATGATGAAGGATGCAAGAGGCAGGATACATGTTTGGACAAATTACAAGTCTTTGAAAGACCAAACTGGAGATATGGTCTGCTCAAAAATCCAGCTAGGTTAAAACTCAAATACATCCAGGTCTTAAATCCTAAATCTTCAAGCACTGGAACAGGCTGCCCAGGGGGGTGGTGGAGTCACCTTCCCTGGTGGGATTTAACAGACGGGCAGACGAGGTGCTCAGGGACATGGGTTAGAGGTGGAATTGGCCGTGTTGGGTTTGTGGTTGGACTCGATGATCTTAAAGGTCTTTCCCAATCATTATGATTCTATAAATCTAGGCATAATATTTATTAGAAATTGGGTAAGAAGTGAGAACCTGGAGAAGCAACTCTGCTGCTTTCCCAGGTAATTTGAACATTTTTCCTGCACAAAGACACACAATTTGTGAAGAGTACTCTGGTACAGGCTCTCCTTGGGAGATGCACTGCTAATAACCAAGTTCTGATTTGCTGGTCTAACCACCTCACTATCTGGCAGTACCTTTTAGTGCAGCAGCTTCACCAGCAGGAAATCTACCTTCAAACCTCAGTTTGGAGAGCAGCAGCAGCACTGACTCAAAGAGCACCTCTCCTCCTGGCACCACCAGCCCTTGGTCAGGACAGCAGAGCCAACACCACGAAAAGAACCACACTCAAGAATGGACTCAGGCTAAAAATAATCTGCTTGGGGTTTTTGTGCACATCTCTCTTCTTTCTTCGGATCAATTTTCTCTGCAAGTCACTTAATCCAACAGAACACAATGTCTCTAGAGTGGTCGAACTAAACTAGATTTTTGTGACATGAATGAAGAGTTGCTGCCTCAGTCACTCTCCCAAACCAGCCCTTTTTTAAAGAAAAATGCAACAGTTGGGTTTTATTACTGCATTGCTAAGTGTCCGTGCCCTACTAAGAGCTCAGATAAGCAAACTGAACCTTAATTAAGGATTTAATTAAGTATCCTCTTTAACTTGTTGCATGTGCATTGTACCCATAGTGCCGACTCTGTAAGCCTGATACATTTTCAGCAACACTGGAGTCTCCTTGAAAATACTGACACCTTCAGTGAAGCACTGGAAATTAAAGAAATACAGTATATTACACAGACTTTCTCTGCTGTAACCCATAAATGCCTGAAATAGAGTAAGCACACATTCAGAATAACAAAGACTACTGTTTTGAGGTAGCTATCCATCAGTAGGAAAGGTATTCCTTTTAAGTCATTTTTCACTGAAAAAAAGGTTTTTTCTGTTGGTTTTTTTGTTTGTTTTTAACCCTGACACCACTTATCCGCTTTCTATCACATATTTAAATGGTTTATTCCCCTAAAAAAGAATTAAACTTGCCAATAAGATAAAATGTACATGTTGAAGGCAAGCAGACAACTTTTGGTTGAAAATCCTTTATTTTTCAGAACTTTTGATTTCTTGGTGAAAATTTCTAGTAAATACCCAGGCAATATGGAAAACTGCATTAAAAGAAAGATTTTGGCTCAGAAGTGTCTCATGCTTCTGAACAAGCTTGACTTCCTGGAAGTGTTGAAGGCCAGGTTGGATGGGGCTTTGAGCAACCTGGTCTAGTGGAAGGTGTCCCTGCTGATGGCAGGGGGGTTGGGACTGGGTGAGCTTTAAGGTCCTTCCCAACCCGAACCAGTCTGGGATTCTATGACTTTATCTTTGCACAAGACACTTGATCTTATTTTTAACCATGGCCAGTTTAGCTCTAAATTGGGTCAGGTACTTAAAATAAGGGTGATCTCAGCAGAAGTAAAATGTTGTATCCAAGAGGAGCCAGCTGCACATATGCAGACTGAGTATGCTTTGTTAAGCTAAAGCATCACTGCAGGACTCGGAATTCTTCTGATTAAATTATCATTCGTATTATTACTATTGATAAAATCCAGGTGAACCTTCCTTGAGTGTGTGGTTTTACTCTAAGTGGAGCAACCCGCTTTGCTGGGTCAGACTTATCCTGACTGTCCATCTGTCACTAAGCGTGCTGCTGTTCTCCAGAACCCAGAGGGGAACCTCCTGCTATGGCACATAAACACCAGAAATTCAGTATCCCGGAGGATCCACTCCTGCAGCAGCAATCTTAGGGGGTCAGAAATGAATAAAGGAGGCAACTCTTTCTACCACCTCTTTCGTGGAGGATTTCAGGGAAAAAAATACACTAGGTTACTTATTGAAGTTTTCCTCCTTTAGAATAACCCCCTCAAGCTTGCTTTTGCAACAGCAAGAAATTTGAGCCTGGTGAAGGGCAGAGCTGGCTACACTCAAATGGAATCCACATGCTTGTGTAACATGAAAAGGCAGAATAATAGAAAGAAGTTACTACATGTCATGACTGTAGATTTTCCAGCCCAACTTCCTCCCATTTTCCTTACTGTCTGTCTCATTCTCATTCACATCACAACTCCCTAAAAAATAAATAAAACCAGCTGGGCTTTGTAGCTTTATATCCAGGAAAGTATAGCTAAGCCCAGCATTCGAGTTACACAAATTTAGATCAGCTCAGGATGAGGTCCATAAAACTTCTGAAGTAACTCACCAGTATCATAAAAGCTCCAAACCACTGGCCAAGCCAAAAGGTCTAAAAACACCAGGGAAGCAGCTGAAGCTGGCAAAATTATAAGCAATTGAAAACAGACGTGGTAACAGAAAGTGTTAAGAAACTTCAGCTCTAGACATTGCTGCCAACTCCAGCTATAAATCAGACAAGTAAAATGGGAGGGGAACCTTCAACAGTCTGTTCAGAATAAAAGCACGTCTGTTTATATACTGCTGTACAGCGCTAGAAAGGTACGGTAATTAGAATGGAAATGCTACCTTTTGCTTTACACCAAGAACCAATTAAATAAGGGATCTCTAGAATTTACAGAAAAATACAAAATCACAGAACTAAAGATTTCAATTTTTCAATGTCCTCTAAGGCTTTTGTTCAAGTATCAGAATTTGAAACAAATTATATCTCAAAATGAAAAGTCAGCAAGGTGTGCTCATCTTGATCTAGAATGTCAGCATAATCCTCCATTAATTTCACTTCCATCATCAAACATACTTCTTCAACAGTAGGAAAATACTTTGCATGGAACAACAGAACACTTTGAGTATCATAGGGTTAAAGAGGTTGGTGAATGAGCAAGGTCCCTTCTAATTTTGATCTTTCTGGCTAACCTTCCTCAGATCTGTTCCAGAATTTCTTTCTTTCCATCTTAAACCCCTATACAAAATAAAAATGTTTGTCTCTTGCACAGCACTTTATATCTGGGATGTATTCACTCATCACACAAATGCTGTCCTTCCTCATCTTGCAGATGAGGAACAGTAGAGATTGCCCCAGTCCCACAGCGACTCAATAGTTAGACTGAACAGATGGACCAAAATATTCCAAGCAAGGGAGCCACAAAGCCCCTTTCCTCTCTGCTGAGCTCTGCCACTCCTCACACCTAGAGATGCACCACATCCCAGCCTCGGGCACCATGTCTCTTCATTCCCAAAGCATCCTGGCCTTCACAGGATTGCCCTCACTCCTACTGTTGCTGCTCCCACAACCCACTCTACTGATTTTTATGAAAACTTACAGGTTTTTATGACTTTTGATAATGCTAGTAACTAGACAATCATTTGGACTGACCCTTTGGCACTGACAGCCTTTGACTTCTCCAACGAGCCAAGTGCAGGAGAAGAAAAACTGATGAGGAGGACAAGAGAGAGTGTGAGGAAAGTGAAAGAGGAGGACAGAAGCCTTGCAGTTCACTTTTAAATACTGGTGATGCACTGATTACAAATTATATGCCAACTTTTACTACTCATGCAAATAAGAGGTATTTCTAAATGCAATTTACCCTCAGCCAGGACTTGTGCTACTAAGGTCATTTTTGAAAAATATATAAATAAAGGGCTTGTAGAAAAACATATGCAGTTAAGTGTTTATTAACCATTTTATTCAGTACTATTAATGACTTAATAGTAATATTTATTCTCCCCTAGATAGCTTGATAATAAAACATACTACTAGTGTTAAATAATTCCAGATTATCCTAAACATTGTTTCTGTAAAAGCTAAAGTAAATCTGTTACTGATCTTGACAGGAGATTTAAACCAACTAAGCATTTTATTCATTTTTCAAACTCTTACCTATTTCTTTTCAACTATATCTCTGTGTTTGACCAAATAGCTAAATAAAAAGTAAAGCTGTGAAGTCTACCTATTGATTTCAGCCAGCTTATCTAACAGTCCTGCTGCTTGCAAAGTTCCTTGCGTACAGTTTTAAGGATCCAGTATTTCTTGCTCCAAAAACTACTGGAAATACAGAATAGTTGAGCAGCTCTTGTTTGCTGTAGTTTGGAGCCAGTACAATAAATAAAACAATGGTTCAATGCTTCTTCGACGTATCTGAGTTTCTGTTGGATGACTTTCAGTATGACTTCAAGAATACATTGACCTGTAGACACTAATGTTGGGTTTGTTCAATAACAAAAGCCTAAAAGTCCTTTTACATGAAACATACTATTATAGGGACTGTTTCACTTTGATTTAATCACATGTTGAATCAGTTTTGGTTTAAGTTTGGTGAAGAGTGAGGGGGTGCCTTTATTTTTTATTTATTTTTTTTTTTTAAAAAGCACTGAATAAATAAAATATAGGAATTTTAGGAAAATTTAGACCTGAAATTTAGGCCTAAATTAAAATCTCATTCACTTTGAAATAAATCAGTTAAAATGTAGATGTTACAGCATAGGGCCCTTTAATCCAGAAAACTAGTTAAAAATCTTTTTTTTTTTTGCATAAAAATGAAAGAAGAGGTAAGTTACTATTGCTAGATTTGAATATCTATGTATATATATTAAAATACATGGGGTTATCTAGAATAATACTTTTAGTAGTTAAGTGTGAGATTAAATTACAATGACAAGAGAAACATGGCAGGAATTGCACACTAATTTTATATCTAGACAAAGTTTAAGGGTTTCTATTTTATAAGTACATAAAATAGCAAAATAAGGTGTGAAAAGCCTGTTTAAAATGCTTAAGGTTAGTGAGCTGTCCTTAAACTGTTTTTCTGGACTACATAATACCTGGCTTCTGGCAGGCCTGGCTAATATACACAAGACATCCAGTTACCTCGGATCTGAAATAAAGAATCCTAACTCAACTCCTAGGTTTGTCCTTATGGAAACCTCTCCTTTTGCTGGAAAAAGATCCCAGAGCGATTAGTTTGATATGAATTGAAAAGGTAAGCACAAATTGATCCACATCTAATCTAATGATCAAAATGATGATCAAAACCTTATCGTTATTCTTGTGGAAACAAATGTTCAGGAAACAAGTGTGGAACAAAACTTTCCATGCTCTGATTTGCTGCAAAAAGATGTGAAGTCAGGTCTTCAGTAGCAAGAAAAGAGAGTAAAAGGGCTCGGAGTGTGGGTTTTGATAAAAATTAAAGAGTTAGGGTGAGGCAGGCAACAATGACATAACGAACTGTATTGTTTTCTTTAATTTTAATCTTAGGATTGTCTCTAATAAGCAGGAAAGCAGAGCCACTGGACCAGCACGTATTTAAACAACTGGCTGGATCAAGGTCAGAGTGCTCAGTGTTTGCTGGGACTCAGAGGAATTTCAATATTAAACAAGGCATTTTTCTTCCTAAATTATACTCTCCTGAAATCTATAGCTACAGTGGTGGGAGTAGACAAGGCAAGAGAATATTGAACAAGAATGAATATCACAGAATCCCAGACTGGTTTGGGTTGGAAAGGACCTTAAAGCTCATCCAGTTCCAACCCCCCTGCCAGCAGCAGGGACACCTTCCACCAGACCAGGTTGCTCAAAGCCTCATCCAGCCTGGCCTTCAACACTTCCAGGGAGGAGCAGCCACAGCTTCTCTGGGCAACCTGGGCCAGTGCCTCACCACTACCAGACTCAGAACTAATTCAGGAGCCATCTAAGCCGCTGGTGCTGGGTGGACAGAGCCTGGCCTGGCAAATCTCAGCAGGGAGGGCAGGTTGGCACCATGGGGGACAAGGGGATTCCTGGCACTGTTGTCCTGTACTGCATCAGCGCAGAGCCAGGGAGATATCGTGCTACCACAAGTAAACCTGACACAAGGAAGAACACAGCGCAGAAGCACCCAAATGGTTCTGCAAGACACAGCTTGTGGTGGCTTAAGTTTCCCTGTCAGACCTGAAATAACTCTCACTGGGTCATCTGGGTTTCTGCCCAGCACTATATAGTGCCCACACTATAGCATTCTGTTATCCTGAATAATGGAACACATAAATAACATTACCTTGAACGATAGAAAGCATTCCTAAAAAAACCCAAAACAAAACCAAAAAACCCCAACAAAACAAAACACAACACCACTCCCCAAAAAAACCCCAAACAACCAACCAAAAAATCAAAACCACTCCTATGAATATTTTCTAAACGTCAGAAGAGCGGAAGGTAATGTAAAAGACAAATAGAAAAAAAGTAGTCTGCAAACTAAATACTTTTTCTTTTTTAAGTTAGTATTTTTTATTTTTCTTTCTTACACTAACCAGCTGCTTATTCTTCTCCAGGATGTATTATCAATTGTGCTTTTGACTTGGTCAAATATCCTCCTTCTGTGCTAGGATGATTAGGCTAATGGAATCACATTATATTTATTATTTACAGAGTACATGGGAATGGCTTAGCCAAAGTTCAGGTTGAACAAAGCTCAAAAGATGACTTTATTTTTGGCACTTGCCATGTTTGCAGAAGAAACAATATCTAAGGAAGTGCAGTTAATGAAAGGAGTCTGTTTAATCAGCATAAAGTAAACAGCGAAAAGCAGGTTGCACAGGGAGAAGCAATAAAAGAACAAGTGACTCGCTATGCCATTGTTTTCTTTTCAAGTTCTGCTCACAACAGAAGCTTTTCGACAACTGTATTTTAAATGTTAAAGTTTCAACACCAAATTCCATAAGGAAGGAAAGGAAAAGCTTTCGGTCCATTGTGCTACAATGCTCACAAGCCACCCTGGATCTTCTGTAAGCCTTATGAGGTGGCCCACAAGTAAAAAGGGAAAAAAACACCAAGCTGATAAATAAAAAGCATGATTTGTACACCAGCTGCAAGTCAAACAGCAATGGGGCAGAAAGGCTGTATTTTAACTGGAAAGCTACGTTTACTGAACAAATAAGCTTCTCTTAACTACACATATGTAGCCTCAAGAGTACACACAGAATTTGGGAATGCACTGCCCCGCTGGAAATCTTTACATGGTCAGATCCTCTGACCCCAGCAGGACTTGCAAAATTAAACCTCAGATTTTCTTCCGATAGGAAACAGTTAGGATGCTGTTTTGATCTTAAGCTGCTACTAGAGCCAGACACAAGTAATGCATATACTGTATTTGGAATAATAATAAATAAACAAGCAGCACCAAACAAACAAAAAGCCAGACTCTTTCTCTTTCAGCAGCCTTTCTTTTTAGAGGAGATTAAAATATTCTGCTATTTTACTAAGTCACCAGAAACAGAGAATTCCAAAGTGCCAGTTTTTAACAAAATTGTCTTTTGTAAATTGTTTTATTAAGACAAGGAGGCTTCAAATGCAGCTCCTCCTAGGAAACCAGATGAAATCATATTTCCATCCCTAAAAGTGTTCGCCACACAAACCCCACTTTTTTCATCTGCCAAGTTCTATGTGGAGACATCACACCCAGGAGTCAGCAGAACAAGTTGAAGCACCCAACTGAATTACAGCAACATGGTGTACATGAGGTTGTTCTGATTGCTATAATCGAATAACAATCTCAATGGCATCCGGTTCTGTGATCTGGAACACGTTTCATACCAGAAGACACATACTTCTGCAGCATGTTTTGTTTTTCAACTGTAGTTTGGGCTTTTAAGTACAGTGAAACTGGTTTCACTGGCAAGATGTCAGATAGGCATGCAGAAAATGTAGGTACAACTTTCTTAAAGCCATCCAGCAAAGAAATCAGAGTAAGAAGTAAGGCCAAGGGTGAAGAGTGTGCTCATCTTCAAAAGATGAATAAGAGGAGTCATTCAACACCACAATGAAAACCAGCACAAGGAAAATACCCCCGAGCTTTTCAGTTCATCACACCTCACAAAACAGGAACAAGAGAAGAGCCAAGGTGCTTCAGAAGTAGGAAGCTGACAACAGTTGAAAGAGAAGAACTTCTTCACCATGCAGAGACCATGAACATCACTACAGAAGGCCCAAGTGAAGTGTGCTGAGGAGTCTCAGAGATTCCTTTTCCTACTTTTTCTAAGGTGATCACATGAATTGTGTGATGCTGCAGCTGCTGCAGCCGGTTCTTGCCATTGCTGACACCTTTCAGTATTCAGGCAAAAGATTCCCAAGCTGGATATAGCTACAGAATGAAACTTTGCAGGTTCATAGCAACCTCAAGGAGTGTCAACGTGATTCCATATTCTGGAATTTAAGATTCCTGGATTTTATTTTCAGTTTCTTTCCTTAAAAGCCAAACCTTGACAAAAAAACCCCCACAACTTTCCCTCAAATCACTCCTAACACTGAAACGAATCACCTATTACTGATGGCATTCCATGCTATGAGGAAGAACCAGGAAAGGGTGAAGGAAACTTCTATCAGCTTTTTCACAAAAAAATAAAAGCTGTACACTGAGTATGTCTAGAAACATTTACTCCAAACTTTTATTCCAAAACTAATGTTTCTCAAATAGGAATTAAATAAAATGAATAAAGTTCTGTTGATGTGAATAAGGATTCTAGGATATAATCTAGAATTAGCCTGAAGAGCTGGGAAGGTAGAAAAATGGTAAATGCTGGACATCCATGAAAACAGCACAGAAGAAATGAGAAAACTGTGATGTTAGAAGAGCCACTGCTTCAAAGTGTGTATGTTCTCTGAGGAAGTGAGGGAGGGCAGAACATGATGACTTTTTTTCCTAGAAACTAAACAGAGGAGCAATAAAGCTGATTGTACTGTAGTGTTTTGTCTGGACCGAAAGCTGCAGCGCTTGGAGAACCTGGGCCCGTGGCTGTCACATGGACAGAAGCAATCGTTCAGAGAGCAGCTGCTGTGACCTGCAACGTCCGAAAAGTAGCTCTGATTTTTAATTAGAACTTGAAATAAAACTGTGTCACAGATAAACCACACTCAGGATTCTTCTGTAGCTCTGAACTGCCCCAAGATCTACGCTACTGAAGGGTACGGTGCTGCAGCAGCATGGTGATGCAGTTCCACAATGTCCTCCTTTATTTTATTTTATTTTTTTTCAGTAGGAGGCAGGTTTCTAATTGCCATCTGGGATCTTTGATTTAGAGGTATTTTTATGTGCTGAGCTACTACGAAGTTCTTCACTTTTGTGGGAGGTGAAGGGAGAAAGATAGATGAAGGAAGGAAGAAGGATGGAATTAATTTTGTTTAAAGCAAGTCTTGTAAGAAAACAGCTTACTTTTGAAGAACATTCCTATGGGGAAATATGTCTTAATTTTAAGGCTTTGCTTTAGGAAATTAAGGATTTGACAATTTTGTACTACATGTCACCTTTTCTACAGTTAAAAACATATTACCTTACATTTTTTCTGATCATGCTGAGTATGTTTACACTTTAAATGTATTTACATATCTACATAAAGTCCTGTCAAGGTGTTTTCGGATCAAGAGACATTTTGGAGGAAAAAGAAGGGATATTTTACTTAGCAGCTGTTCACAATGATTTCAAAAATGTATTAAAATTTAAAAAAGTATAGAACATCTTGTGATATCACGACATGATAGCAATAGAAATATGCTTTTACTACTACTATCATGTAGTGACACAAAGAAATAAAAATGTCCCATGTATGAAGCAAAATTGTATTTCCAAAACCTAATTTTCAGTAACATTTTTTAACTCTCTTTTCTACAATTTCCTTTTTATAGAAAATAGAAACTTCTCCATTATTTGAGGGGAAATTAAAATAGTGACAAACATAAGATTTCTAACAGCTGCAACTGCAAGTGTTATTAAGTCAACTTTTAATATAATTTATATGCATAAATTTAAGAGGCTTAGCAAAATCCCATCTGACTGCACTGCTTTAGAAATAACACTGACATATAGTCGAATACATAGTTTGACTATAGTAGACATATGGTGACTTTTGCATCTTATAAATTCAGTAATTGATGAGATCTTAAATGATAATTAACTCCTCAATAAGTATCAGTAACGAACTGGGTAGCAATGCATACCAATTTAGTAGCTACACCCGTGAAAGAGGATCTAGAGGCTGTCCCTGCTTTTGCAGTTGTGTGCTGAAGACCAAGCTGATGAGCTAGAAAAAATCCTCTTCCACACCATCTTAAAACTCTCTTCAAACCACATGAGAAGGTCTGCTCGCAATGGAGGCTTGTGTCTTACGCTGCTGACACCAGAGTACGAGAATTGTCCAGCTGCCTGATTTTAGGACTTGTCTTATCAAACCTCTAGCTCGTCAGTTAACCTGAAAGCAGCCTTGACACCCAAGACATGCTCAGGTAGAAGCGATGAAGCAATTTATTCATTATACTTACAAGATGAAGCATGAGCAGGCCTACAGAAAGGCATATGCACGTTAGGAAACAATCCTTACAGCCACCTGGATCTTAGTTAATTTCCAAGAAGCTTCTTTCTTGCTTTACCCAACTAACCAGCTGCTCCAAGAGATGATCAAAGACTCAGAGCTGGGACCCAGGCCTACCCAACCATCATCTGAAGAACTTCCATCGGAGCACACATCTTCACTAGGATACATGTAACCCTTTATGTTCAGAGTCTCTCCAGGATGCTTCTCAGCCTCAGATCTTTCATCCATGAATATTTAACAATTCATAACCTAATCAGGTCAATTTTATCACTTTTCTGACAAAACTACTAATGGCATTGCCTTAATTTAAGAAATATGGAAATGGCAAGGTGGAACCAATAAATGTGTAAAATATTAAAAAAAGGAATAACTCCTTTTTAAATTGAAATCAGTATCTCATCCTAACATATATTATTATAACATACTGTATAGTCATATGAACAAAAAACATACATAGGCTTCATTTTGAATTCTTTGGGGAGTTAAAGGCTTTAGTTAATTCAGGGTGAATAATCTCTTAACTAAATATGTATTTATACTACTTCCCTGTAATGTTTTGTTTTAGATACAACATTTGCTTTCCACAGGAAACACCCATATCACGAACTTTGTAGATCAAGTCAATTTTCGGCTGTATCAGATTTTACTGCATAATTCTTAGTAAGTTTTTCAATTATCAAAGTTGTTAAAGAAAGAATCAGCAGAAGGAAGTGAGAGGTTAAAAATCTCAAACTGTAATTTATAGTGCAGTAGGCTACTGTGAATGCAAAAAAGACTCATAACTTCATAACATTTTGTAGAAAGAATAACTTGGGAAAGAAAGGGCTTGGGGAATTGACGAGAAATGGAAGAGTATCTTTGCCTCGTAGCCATGCTTAATGAAGGTATTAAACTTGTCTCTTCTGAGGCTGTCAACTTACCTCGCTGAGGTTCACCAGTTCTCCCTTAAGAGACATTTGTATAGCATGCATTTCAAAAAAATGAGCTGAAAGATGGATATGAAGAGGGTGTCTTATGAACAGAATATGAGGAGCCGAATAACACACTGGATCTGGCTGCTACATAGAGTTGTTTTCTTCCCTTGCTTTGTTAAGATACCACCATTGCTCTTGCACAGACTTGAAAGAAAAGATCAGATGAAATTTAAGAAAGAGTGATGTATGAAATGTGATGGGACTGGAAAAGAAAAGGGGAAAAAAAGAAAACTGAATAAGCCAATGGGTAAAAAAAAATAGAGGATACAGATACAAAGAAACTGGGAAATTAACATGAGACACAAAAGAAGAAAATGGACATGAGAAAACCAGAAGGCTATGTAGTAAAGAAAAAAAAAATGAAGGGAGAGAGAGAAAGAACTAGATATAACCGGGAAAAATTAAAAGGAGGCAAAATTTTAAAGATTACAAAAGTGAGTTTGGAACATAAATCACTTGAAGTTATTAACTTAATATTTATTTCAATGATTCTCTGAGAAAAAGCTTCTGAGTAATTATATCTTTTGAATATAGGATTTGAGCTACTTTGAAAGTTTTATTCAAGGACAGAAATTATCTTGAGGAAAGGGAAGGGATTTTTGGAGAGGACAGCAGCTTTAGACAACATGTACAGCTACAGAAAGGTTAAAACGGAAAAAGGCACCAAAAAAAAAGGATCAAAGAGAAATTAAGATAAAAAAGTCAGTGAGAATAAGGGATTTTTCAAGCTTTTACCCAAATGCAGAATGAAGAAAGGAAACAGGAAATGAATACAAATCAAGGACTTTCTTGACAGAACAAAGTTGAGCACTAAAGGCAAATCTGTCATCTCAAACCCATGTGTTTGCACTCACTTTTGGTACTTCAATTTTCAGACATGACATTGAAATAGAGAATTCTCATTGAATTAGTAACTTTGAGCAAAATACATCTCTTAAGTCATCATGTTACAAGGGCAAAATTGTGTTTTAAATTAACCTAATACACGTGACAGCATGTAATTACACTGCTTCAAAAAATCAGTCCAAGAACAGGAGGGTGGCTCAGCCACATAAGCCCTTCCTATTTTCTAGTCAGCACACAGGGCAAGGTACTACCATTGGCTAGTACAAAAAACAAACAAAAAAACCCCCAAAAACCCAAACACCCCCGAAACCCCAAGACATTCGCCAAAGTGCACAACTAACACTTCAAAGTGTCAAGCCAAACAGATCCTGGTGTGTATTCCAGTGCAGATATTTTATACCAATAAAAACTTCAAATCATTTATTTAAAATTAAAACTCAAACTATCTTTTTTAAAAAAAAAAACAGCAAAAAAACCTGCTTGCATGATTTTGATAATAATTTCTCTCTGTCTTAAAACTCTTGAAACATAATGTTGCACAGGAAAGCATATCTAGAATTAGTTAGAGTCCTACATCTACAATTATGTTTCCAGCATATCTGAAGCCAGAAGCAAAATCTTGATGACAGAATTCAGAGTGAAATCTTAGTTGAACCTTGGGAAGGTAAAAATACCTTAATTTCATGTTCATCAACCCACCACCTTAGTTTTGAACAAAATTAATTTCTGATGCTAAAAAATATATATACTATGCCAAGGACAGGGGAGTCAATAATTGCTCATTATAGTGAGAAATAAAAAAATCTCGTATATTTGCCCTCTCCCTGGAAGTGTTCTCGGCCAGGTTGGATGAGGCTTTGAGCAACCTGGTCTAGTGGAAGGTGTCCCTGCTGCTGGCAGGGGGATTGGAACTGGATGAGCTTTAAGGTCCTTCCCAACCCAAACCAGTCTGGGATTCTATGATTTTCATTCATGTCACACACAGCAGTTATCAGTCAGCATTAAAGTTTAAAAAAACATCTGTCTCAGGCTCCACCAGGTAAAAACAACTTAAAACTTTCTAGGCAGCCATGGTTGATTTGAATACCACAGAAAACGTGAGTTTTTTCTCAATGAGCCACAAAGTACCACCTCATTGAATACCCGTTATGTTGCAAGGAGATTATTCCACATGGACAATCGATACACACATTTCCCAAACAGCTTCTCATGGAGAAACTATTTAGTAGACTCAGACTTCACAACTGAACAACATTCTTAATTTTTTAGGCTAAACATTTCAAGATTTCATTCCCTTATGTTGACTCAGACATAGACATCAGAAGGGAGCTCCTGACTGTACTTCAGGCTGTGCCAGAATTCACATTGATTTCACTTGGGACAGGGTCTCTCCTCAGGGAAATGCAGATGACTGTCAGTCATATTGGGAAAGCAGCCAAAAGGCTAAAACAGCCAATAGTCAATAACTGATTTTCATTTCAAAGTATCCAGGTTTGCCCTTAAAAACTGTACCTGCTCTACCAGTGTCATTCCGGCCGGCTCCAGTGAACGAACATGTTTAATGGGATGGTGGTGTCATGACAACAGGTCATGCAGATGAGAAGGCAATACATAATGACTTGACATATTGATGGTTTGGTTCCTCTCATTCCAGTCCTACAAGGAATTTCTAAGCCCGTGTGTAGGCTGTACACCAAGCTTACTGCACAATTAACTGGAACTGGTAAATCCACTTTTTAAGTTAGATTCCGTATAAGTTGGAAACTTTTGACTTTGATGAGGAAGCTTTCTAATGGGATGATGCCACATGTCTACAGAGCAAACGATCAATCAGTGCAATATTCAAACCCCTTCATCAATGACTGCAGCAGGCGCTCGTTACCACAGCCAGCAGCCTCCTGCTTTCAGCCACTGGCCACACGGAAGCAGCTTTAGCCCACTGCTGGTTTTGCCTCTGACACAAGGCAGTGTGCCATTTATAGAGAGCTAAAAAAAAGAGGCAGCCATATGTTACTAAGTCTTCTGATACTTGTCTTTTGATAGAGCCTTTGTCTTTTTGCTAAACAAATGAAATCATCATCTGATTTTACTGAAATCTAATTTATATCTATGTTAATTATGCAGGCAACGAGCCTCAAGGGATGATGTGGGAAGTCGATAGTACATTCTTTATCATCATAAATATTGCATTACTTCCAATGCACTTTGGAAATTCCATTCTCAGCATTTCTTAATGATATTCAGAATTCCAGGACAGAGCAGATTCTTATAATCCAATGTTAGAACAAGTTCTACTGCTTGTGTATTATTTTTTTTTCAATTACTGCAATATCAATCTTCCTTTATACTTCAAGAATCCAGTAAAAGATAGTATTATACTAGTTCAAAGGGCTGCTGAAATTTCTATTTAAATGCTTTTGATTAAAAAAAAAAAAAAATATAACAGTTGCAAAGCTTTTACTAGAGCAAGAAAAAGCCTGTACATTGTATTTTAGCCCATTAAAAAAAAAGCCAGCAAAAACCCAGTATAATTTCAAATATGTGTATTAATCTGTTTCATTCTTAGCATACTGAAACACTACTAGGTTTCTACGTATCTTAATTAAAACAAATCCTCCAGTTGTGGAGGAAGATTTTATTTCAGCCCTGCAAAATACCTACACAAAGCAATTTAAATCACAGAATTGTTGAGGTTGGAAGGGACCTTTGAAGGTCACCTAGTCCAACCATCCTGCTCAAGCAGAGACTCCTGGAGCACATGAACCAGGATTTTGTCCAGATGGTTTTTGAATATCTCCAGGGAGGGAGATTCCACAACCTCTCTGAGCAGCCTGTTCCTCAGTCACCCTCACAGGTCTTTCTTTCTGGACCTCTATTCATGATTGCTTTTAGGATCTCTCTCTAATGGACTTGCCACAGCTCCTTCATTTTTAAGGATGTGCTTTCTCCCGAAGCTGCTATGCTTCCTCACTGCTTAAATGCTCCACTGTTAATTGCTGAGTACAGACATTAAGAAGCCCACATTGACGCAAACACCTGATGTATATTCCTTTCCCTTATGGCCTTTAGCCTGTAAAGGCACAAATGGAACCTGTTCCTAGTGAAAAGTAAGCTGGGACAGTGCTCGAAAAGGAACGAGCTGTGCAAATCCCCCAGCCCCAAGCAGAAGAAGTCACCTTTAAATTGTATTTTCTGTTAAGTACGCTGCTGTTCATTATGAGGGTTCACAATGTAAAGTCTGAGCTGAAAATGGAATGAAAAAGACAGAGTGTCACATGGAATTCCACCTGGATGTTTGGAGGTGCCTACGTAGAGAACATGTAAAGCTGCGTGGCTGAAGGGTCACAAACTCTTGCTGTGCACACTCCAGATTACTTTCATACTCTACATATCTCTTACTCCATCTACATAGCTGTTGGTTTGCCTTGTAAACAACAGCAGAAACCCTGACCCACAGCTGTGGCTTCCTTTTTGATTCTTCAGACACTGGTCAAGGGTTGGGAGTGGAACAGGACTGTGTCTTCACGGCTTCCCTTCCACCCCCACAGCACTTACACATGGTTTCCTCTCAGTTGTACACAGGTCTGCTAAGCACAGCTAGTGGGAGTGATCATATCCCAAAAGCCATGTGGGAACAGTGCTGAAAGCTTCTTCAAGTTGGTGATAAATCCCCTTGCATTTCAGAAACCGTACAGGGAAAAGAAGAACAATGGACAAAGAACATATTTTTTTATAGGTTAAAATGGATATACCCATTTCCCCAAACCAGCACAGAACAAGGTTATAATCCCAAATTCAACAGTGCATCAGAATGACAGCTTCTAGAAAATATTTCAGATACTGCCTCCCCATCATAACTCAAGATGCAAGTAGAACTCATGTGTCCCAAAGAGGAGATGGAAAAAATGAGGCATGCAGTGTTCCTCCAATTAATTTAAGATAAAGTTTCAAACTGAGTAAGTTCTCAAATATCGCTCATTTATCAATTCCTACTCCCACTCTATTTGTATCAGTTCATTTGAGGTTCTGATGTAAACTTCAGGTGAAATATACTTAAGTGTGAGAACGACAACGACTCAGGTGTTTACTTGCAGGGTACTGACTCAAGGTCAAAATTCAACCAGGAGGTTTGACCAAAGAAGAAGCAATTCTGCTGTTTCCTATCTCAGTTTTCATGCCTGGTGCCCTCATCATCCTGAGCTAGTGGATGAGGCACTCTATCCCTTTGGATTCAATTCCTTTGAGTTCACATCAGAACTCATGTCTCAATACCTCTGGTGGGTGGATCACACCTTCCATGGCAAGGACAGCTCATAGTGTTTCTGTCCTTCATCCAGACCTCATCAGCACATGCAAGTCAGGAGCCTCAGCTGTGATCCTGGATCACATTAACCTTATTCACTGCTAACCAAATGTTAGTTTTCCTAAAAGGAAAATTAAGCTTAAATTCACTGATACAATAGGGATAAATTTCTGCTGACCCATTCAATGTTTGGCTAATGTTAGAACTTAATAAAGCACCATAGATTTACACAGCCATTTGCAAACATGCATCTTTTTAATGCCTTAGAAGACTTACATGACCATGGTGTGAGCTACTTCTCTGTGACAGAACTGCTGATTCCACACACTAAAGCTGTCCATAGGTTTTCAGCATCTTTCTTGATTTGTGCTGACATTGTGCTTTTTATACTCCATACCTTTTCCTTTATTATATATTGATTTTTATTCCTATTAACTATACAATTGTTTTCATCTTTTTTATTTTCCTTTTTAAGGTACTTATATCACATGAATTCACCTGTCATAGCTGAAAACATTTTAATTCAATAAATTATACTTCAAATATACGAAAACAGCGGTTTCATACAACATTCAGGTTGGATGAAACAACAATATAAGTTAAACAAGTGCCTTTATACAAATGTAAATAGTTTCAAACTGCATTCTTTTTTACTGGGTAAATATTCCATTGAGATACTTTAAAATATAATGGTGAAATTAGCCACATATAAACACCAACTATTTTAAAAAATTGTAGCTTGATAGCAACTGGTTCCACAAACAAAGCCAATTTATTTGACTAAAAGGGTAATTTCTCCCAAGATTTCCACCAGTGACCTCCATGGTCATCTAATAAAGATAATAATAAAAAGGCTTTGTTACA
The DNA here is from genome assembly GCF_000700745.2 of Antrostomus carolinensis. Lineage (NCBI taxonomy): Eukaryota > Metazoa > Chordata > Aves > Caprimulgiformes > Caprimulgidae > Antrostomus > Antrostomus carolinensis. The sequence goes on along the minus strand of NW_010333489.1, from coordinate 24,051 downwards.
GTCTGGGCACTTTGCATGATGAGTATCAACGCGACTCTGGGCTATTCTGAAATCTGGGGAGCAGCAGCCTACCCTCGGTCTCCTTCTACACCCCCAAGCATCCTACAGCCAGAGTGAAAGGCTGAACCCCAGGACTGCAAAGCTCAAGTCTTACTCCCTACAGACAGTGACGCACAACCACCCAGATTCTACCATGAGCACCACAACCACGTTACTTACGACATGCATATATCTGTGGGATAACGGGGGAGCTTTCCAGTAGAGCCAGCTCCCACATCTAGCTCCCTTCCTTCAAAGACATCAAACCAAGCACCAGATCATAATCATAAATCATAATCCCAATGCCTTAAAAACCCCAAGTGTTTACTTTAAGGGAACTGCCTCAAAGTCAAAATTCAGCCAGGAGGTTTGACCAAAGGAGCAGCAATTCTGCTTTTTCCTATCTCAGTCTTCATGCCTGGTGCCCAGGAGCCACGTCACAACTATGATGTGGTGAGCATAAGAAAAGACATAAATAACTTTGGCATTTAAATAACATCAAATTATTGGATATTAGGCACTTGAACACCTTAAAAAGGCAGTGCAATAGGTTGTGTTTGTGAGAACTTGAAAGTGAGATGAGATGGGATGTTACAAAGCAATACTATTCTGATACTAACACCACACTGGCAGCATTATCAGAGGGCACACAAGGCAGGTGATTGTCAGAAGTGAGTGGGCCTTTGGGCACATGAGGAGACAGCAACGAGGAGGGGATGTTAGTGAATGAACAATTGTCATCCAACATGGTTTGCAGTAACTCTTCCCCACTGATTCTGAAATCAGCTGGGCCTTCTCAGTTGCAATGTTTACAGCTTTGAACTTTGGACCCTCAGCATAAGCAATATACGTGTCTTTTAAAAAATTAGACGTGGGGACCTGGATAAACATTCATGAATGAGGGAATGGAATCATCCCAAACCCAACTAAAATGCTGTTTCATTGCCTGCTATGTGGCAACACTGAGAAACAGGGCTATAAAGTTACCTTACGTGTCTCAAATCTAATTTGAGGTGAACACGGAATCTGATCCATGCACATCTGTGACTCTCCTCTCTCCCCTCTGAACCTGCACCACACTGAAAACCCTGAGGGGAAGTGTGTGTCTTACTGGTCTAGGTGAGAAGTTCTTACCTCTTCCTTTCATCCAACACACACTCAAGTGCTTCCACATACCTTAAAAAGCCAGACTTGGGTCCCACCCCTTTGGATGCCAAAAGATTAATCTTGTATCTGGACAAGGGAAGGAAATGCTGTCTCCCCCACTCAGTCTCACCACTCTCTAGCCCTTTGGCTTCCATCAAGACTCAACTATTCAAGACTCCACGGATCACTAAAATAGCTGTATCCCAGAGTGCCTACCAGTCTAAGCTTCATGGCAAGAGACTCCTAATTTTACAGTAAATAAATTATCCAGTGTTTCTAGGCTAATAATAAAGTATCACAAGAAAAGAAGTGTAGTGTTTTAAAAATGCTGAATTACCTGACTAGATGTATTTTATCAGCTATTTCTATAGTTTAAGCAATTAACAAAGTCACCAAGACTAATGCAGTTTAGTTTGTAATTTTGCTGTAAATTAGTCTTGTGCATCTCGTACTCCAGAAGAGAAGGTTTTTGAATAAAAGTAATGGAAAAATTATTGGAAAACTGCTTTTAATAGTACACTGTTATCAAATGATTTCTCCTATCTGAGAACTTCCCTATCACCAGTGGAACCTTAGCAAGAGGATATTCTAGCAGCTCCCCTAACCACCACCTTCAAGTATCTTTGAGGACACTGTAAGAAGTGAATGAAAACATAGGAAAGGCAAAAAATCTACGAATCAGAAAGCTTGCTAGGCAAAGACTGAAACAGCTGCGGCTCCTTATACAGGGCTAGTATAGATAGGCACTATACAAAACTGTTATTTGATACCAAGAAAAAAAAAATAAATCCAAATTCAGCTATTTTCAAGTTTGGCCTCAGGAGAAAAGTTCCAGAACTGGAAGAGAAGGTGATGTTTTGCACGGTTGTGTTTGATTTTTTTTGTATCTCTCCTTCCCCTTCCTCGCAGTAGAGCTGTAGCTCATTCAGAAGTGCTGCTTACCATCAGTTAGGGATGGAAAAAGACAAGGCTAGAGCCTGACTAGAGCACTGATTCCCCGCAACAGCTCTTTGAAGTTACATATGTACACATAAAAAACATATGGTGCTTTCTATTTTCCTTTTGCAGCCTAAAGGACCACGTATGTTCTACTGATACCTAAAGTCTGACTGACCCAACTTTAAGGTTAAGAACATTTTTGCTGGAAGTTCATCAGCTTGCTTATTACCCGTGGTCAGGAGCTCATATCCTACCACTTTCATTTTGCCTCGGGAGCTTGGATGGTATCACATAAATATTTGGATTAAATCTGTAGTCATGCAGTATAGCCCCAATTTAATTTACTAATTACAATCCAGATGTACATTACACACAGCTACTTACCACTAATTGAAGGTATTTAAAGTAACTGCTTTAATGAATGCACCATTAGGAATTTCATCTAATAATTCTACTCTAGGTTGTTTCCAAAAAAACCTCAGGAGATACAATCAATGACTGCACCTACATTAAAAACACTGTTTAATATTTGGTATTTGAAAAGTGTCCAAAACCTCCTATAACAAAAAAAAATAATAAATTAGTTGAATTCAACAGGATTCATCTCTAATTATGTCAATAAGATATTAATAAGAAATAATTTGGTTCTATGGCTCTTAAGAGCTTGGTTGTTAAATTCATAATGAAATGGGAGCTGTCTTTCATTCAGCAGAAGAAAAAGAAAAACAGATCCCCAAAATGAGGATGTATAGTTGAGGAGCCTAGTTTACTGTCACTGCATTTTATTCTCCTTTTCATTTTCAGTAATTGCAGTAAAATAGCTGCTTTTCAGGGACATATTAGGAAAAGAATAGTAATTACGTTTAGGAAGGTATAATCTGTATAACACTGTATTAGAACTGACTTAGTCTAAAACTAACGTACTATAGATTGAAATGAAAACCTAGCTGTACCCTGTGAATAGCTTATTCAAAAACACTTCCAGATTTCTCCATGTCAGCTCTGTCACTTTGGGCACATTTATTATCCTCCTCAAAATGTGTAACCCTTCAATGTGAAAAACAGCATCGCTGAGGAGTCAACTATTTCCCTTCCCTAAGGAGCCATGCCTGGGAATACAAGCAAAAAAATCCTAAAAGCAGATAAATAGACACTCTTTATGCATGAGCCTGCACAGTTTATCAATACAATCACTTAAATTCTTCATGTTATTTTAGCAAAACATATAGCCCATGCTCTGTTTCTTAAACCAATCCCAGCAGTAAAGAAATCAGTCTCCAGGGTTTTTAAAAACTTAGGTTTCCAATATAGCTTTTTGAATTGAAGCAGTTTACTAAAACTGAATATACTCACTATTGAATAGTTCTTATACTTTGTTTCTAGCTAGTGAACAGAGGAAGGAGGACCAACAATCCATAAATGATTGTTTTTTAGATGGTGTGCTTGATGAAGTAAAGCAGCGAAACCTGTAGCTGATTGTATTTTATGGGACCATCTCACACAGTCCAAAGAAACTGGACCAAAAAAACCCAAATTGTGGACTATTGGAACATATATTATCTACTGAATTTTCATAAAATGGCACAGACTTCAGTGAAAGATACCATCAAGTTCACTGGATTTAAAATTCCTGCAAGGTCAGAACTGGTCTACTTCCAAGTTTATAAGACATGGCTGCTTTCCTCTCTTCCACTCCCTCACTGCAGCTGTAGACCTTCCCTTATTGAAGGGATTAGAAATACACTGCTTATTCTGTCAAGCCTAAATACTAGATTTATTATCAAAATTATTTTAGTCAATATTTGCACAGAAGAAAATAAAAGGGCTTTAACCAGACCTCTTACATTTCTTCACTATAAATTATAAAACCAGAAATTAAATTAAACAGAAAGCAAAATAAAACATGACCCTCCCTAACCACTAAATCATCTGTGGCAACCTGTACAAATGGATGTATTTTGGAATGTTCCCAAAGCCAAACTGTTGAAACAAGCTTTAAAACAAGATGTGAATTAGCTTGCCATGCTCCACCCTTGACTTAACTCAACAAAGATAGGCCAGAAATTTGCTAGACAAACAGATGGGGAAGGAAGTGCAGCGTCACCGAGAACAAGAGTCATACAATTTCTTTCCCATAATTTTGCAAAGCACTGCCCTCTGTACAGAAAATTTAAGGAGTATGGCACATGAAATGCTCTAACCAACCCCAGAATAATCTGTTCTTATATACCACTATTACTGGTTTTTATTTTTAATTGAAATAAATTATATTTAATGATTATCACGCTATATTGCGTTTCTGAGCATCATTCAATATTTTCAACTTCCAATAACATATGGAAATCCTATATATTAAAAAAAATATTAAACAGTCATCAAAACAGGAGATAACAGCTCCTTCTAGGATACAGCCCTAAGACTTGGAAAAGGCATGACAGTCGTGTATGAAATTTATGCAAGTGAGGAGGGTTAGTAAAGCTTTACTATCACGCTAGAAATACTGGTTTTAATTACTGCAAGAACACTCACAATGGAATTGTATAAAACCCAAGGAGATCTGAAATACTGTGCAATAACCCTCTGGTCTATAGGTACACAGAGAACAGCTCCCTGTCACGCTCCTAATGCTGATGGATATGACACCAGCTCAGTTCCAGTCAGATACACACGGGCATACGTTACAGCGTGTCCTGGAGAACAGGCAGCTGGTTTTGAGTAGGCAGGACTAGAGAAAAACTACCTTCTGGAGAGTGCCAGATAGTCAGAGAGGTTTAAAATCAAATATAACAAGGGCTTCATAAAGTAATCTTCATTTCATTCCTTAAACACTTGACAGTACACATCAACGCTTGTGGATATCGCAAGTGTTTTACTTACATCTTTTATTTTCTCGTGCAATATAAATAAAGAACCATGCCCCAGCTCCTTATTTTATGTTAATATTAAATCATTACGCATGGCAGCTG
>NW_010333489.1:0-18928 GCF_000700745.2 Antrostomus carolinensis | reverse complement strand
CCAAATCACAGAAACTATCCCCACATGTAGTGGCAGCTGGCCACACTGTCATCTCCGAGACACCAGAGTGCAAAGAGAGGGAGGCTGTTTACTGGGAGGATGAATACAGCCAATAGATAGTTCTCTGTTTGGTTTGAAAACCAAGCACAATTTTGAACAGTGTATTTGGAAGTATTTCACAAAAACAGTCTTTCTAAAGTTATAAGCAGGATGTTGGTTTTCTATGGAAAAAACTGTTAATTGCTTGAAATATTTGGTCAAAAAGATGAAAGATCATTTGCAGAGTTTCCCTTTAATTTGATGAGCTTTCCGTAACGTGGCTGTGTTCCAGTCAGGCGACCCCACCACTGTAAGAATTCAGCGTAGCACACAGATAGATCCTGTCATTCCTACATATTTGAGTTTGGACTACTGTGTACTTTGAATGTTGCAGTCATTTTTCTGATAACAAGTGAGAAGAGTTAAAGAAGACAGATTTAATTTACAAGGTAACATTAGGTCACATATGTATTGTCATGTTTTTTACTTCACTTATATTGGGAATTGTCCTGGTCAGAGCTGGTTCTGTTCAGCAGTTGGAACAACGCTGGGGTTTGGGTTCAGCTGGGATTTGGTAGAAGAGAAACTCTGAGAACACACTGATGTTTTCATTTGTCACTGGGAGTTGAAGGACTTTTTGTTTTGCTGGCTGACAAGCACAAGATCTCAGGGGGTGAGGATTATTGCAATGAATCAGCTCCATGGGCATCTGGCTCTGCCAAGGGGCTATTCAATCATCTATACTATTTTCAGCCGTCTCTTGGAGTAGCAGTCCATCTAATTGTACAAGAACTGCTAGAAGATATAATGCAGTAACACTTGCAACATCCTCCAAGGCAGAAGGTCAGCCTCCATGGGTGGTGGAACCCCACTGCAAGCTGCTGTCCTTGCAACCAAGTGATCAAATGCCATCGCAACAATAGCAGGACAGACCTTGACAGACTTCATAGAAACCCATCTCAATGAAGGAACAGTGGCTGAAGAGCAAGTGGTGGGCTTCACTGAACAGCCGTTCCCAAACACCAAGCCTGCCCAACACGCTGTGATCCAAGCTCTTCCCAAGTTCACCATTAGAAAAGAGAAGCTGAATTCCAAATGGGCTTCATCTCACACTGATGCTCCTCTGTTTTCCATGTTAACTTCCAGGCTTTAAAGGGTTTAGCAAACGATTAACCATCTCGGTTGCAGCCTCATTCCCTGAAGAAATTCTAAACCTGATATTGCAGAAAGGCATGGATATTTCATCCTCACACCTGCTAACCCTGGAGGGAAATATCTTTAAAACAATCTTCTGGGAATGCTTGGAAAAAAATAAAAAATCCTCAGAGCACATTCCCCAGAAATTTTAGAAATCTTCAAGCAGCACTGTGCCTTTGAAAAGAAAAGGAAGCAAAAATCCCCAGCAACAAACAAGGCAAGTTAATTCAAAGCATATTTTCAAGTATCAGATGTGCTCAACTGCAGGAGCTTTTGCTTCTATCACATGAAGTTGCAGCTGAGCAGTGCCATTGAAATGTACTCTATAAAAAAAAAATCACATATGAAAAAAATAGTTTCTTTTTTATTTTAAGTGATTATAAAAGAACTATGTGGGGTTTTTTAAACATCAGATCTAATCTTTCTAACAAATGTGTGTATAAGCATTAGCGGATTCTGATTATCCATAGTGTGCTCAGAACGCGATTCTCTTTCTGTTTAAAATAACTTTTTAAGACATACAGTAATTTATTGAGCCAATTCTCAAGATATGTTACCTTTTACCAAGCATTATATTTAGAAACAATATGTATTTATTTTGTGGGGAAGTTTTTAATTAAAAGGTACCTACATTTATAATCAGCAAGGAGAACCCTCCTAAATATGCCAAGAGCCTCAGAATCACAAGTGGGGCTCAGCTGCACACTATTTCCAGGCCATTGCTAGTAAGAGAAGAGAGAAGCAGGTCTTTTTTGCCTTTTTTGGTTCTTTTTTGCCTCAATAGCTGCTAGGGCAGATGGATGACACAGGCTGGAAGCTCTTTAGTGGCATTAGCTTCCTTCCTTCCTTCAGTTCAGCTCTAGCTCCAGCTACACCAGGAGCTGTCCCTCAATACACCACCAGCAACTTCTCACAGAAATCAGCATTTCTGGAGCAAACACGCACCAACCATCCAGCCTGATGAAACCCCAGTCCCACAGCGCTCTCTGTGCCTGTGCCTTCCGACAAGATAAATTATCTACCTGCATAAGGCAGAATGGAACAAGCTCAGACGGGAATTGGCCCTCAATAGTGCAAGTCACGTGCTAATAGGCAACCCAAAACTCCAATTTGGGATCCAGTTGAAACTAAAGAGAGCAGATGCAGAATCCACTGGTCTGGCAATAAATCTCCCCCGCCCCCAGCACTGGAGTTGTCTTTATTGAACCAGCTCCCTTCGAAGTTCACAGCTGCCCCCTGAGCCTGACCTTCAACCTTCTGCCTGACGTGGTGTTGCAAATACTATTAACACAATTCTATCTTTTAGGGAGTATCAGCAGTTCTTGTGGTTGGGGGTTTTTTGGAAGTTAGGCTTTTCTCTGCTAAGCAGGCAGATAGCTGTTGAACATCCCAGGATGTGAGATACTGGGATAACTATTCCACCAATTATTGCTGCTCCGCTCACGTGTACGTCCCCAAAAGAGACACTGACACTTGGTGATGTTTTATATCGTCCATCAGGCTAAATGCAGTGGAACACCCTGTTACGTGGGTACAGGAAGCCCATTCCGATGGGCTGCTGGGAGAGAGATGTGCAGATGCAATTAATAAGAAAAGAAATAGTTCTTTTTTCCTAATTGGAGGTGCAGTTATTAATGTCTTATTTAAATTAATAAAAGGATACCCAGAACAGAGAGACGATTTCCCTCCATATCCTCCTTCATTTGCTTTCGTGCTGACACAGACACAGAATTTGGGCCAGATGGGTGAATCTTTCAGTTACTAGTCCCCAACAGTCTGGGCAAGTTTCAACATCTCCCTGACCACATCCCATATTTGATCATGTTTCAACTCTGAGATTTTTTTTCCCCAGAGTACAAGTCTGTTTTACCTGACAACACTGGACAGGCTCACAGCACTACCTAATGAGGAGAGACTCCCTTTTTTGCTATTGCAAAGTCATCCTCAGGCTTTCATAAATGTACCACTGCTAATACATGTTAAACATCATTAGTAACCATCTAAATGTATTAAAGACACCAGTAAATAATCTTTCTTTGCTTACATAAATTTATCTGTGGTTCTGTTTAAATAAACTGGTTGGTAACGTAACTGCTTATGAACTATAAATATTTTCTCCCATCCTGAACATTCTAACTTTGTTTGCAATGTAACAATTATCCCCGGGTATCCCAGTATAATGCTTTAAAGTATATTTTTTCCCATGTGAAAACAACTACTTAAATTTCTTCTTTCCATGAGTGCATAATTCAAATCGATTTACTAAATGTTTCATACTAGTGCTCTGTGGTCAGGAGAAGGAAGAGATTTAAGCAACAGTATAAGGAAATTAATCTTTAGACCCAGCCTGCCATTTTAAAATATCCCAATATATCTTTATTAGGCCAAAGTCAAAAGTCAACAGAAGTGCAGTCTGCCTAACCTCCTTATTCCTACATTAATCAACCTCATCCTGCTGCATTTTGCTTTTGGAATAGGAAATAAAAGAAATAATAGAGGAAGGAGAAGGAGAAAAAAAATAAAAAAAGAGGAGATGATTACACAAACATACACTTCAAAGAGATAAATCCAATGCAGCTAGACTGTTGAAAAATATTCAACAAAATAAGGCAAGATAAGGCTTTCTTTCTGTAAAAGAAAGATCAGTCACATTAATGAAATAGCCAAATGGAACCTTCAGGCCTAATGTAGTAAATCTCCAGTAAATTCCAATTAGTATTGAAGTAATAAGTCTGGAAATGCTTTTTCTCCATATAAGTAATGCATATACTTACAGAAAAAAAAATGTTAATAACTTGGATGCCATCAAGGACCAGGTTATTAGATAGCTAAATTAATCATTTATACATACTGTACAATGAATTGATACAGAACTTTTAAAGATATCTACTTTAGAAAAAAACCCCAAACCAAACACATCAGTAAGTCAGAACCATGACGTTGCCCTTCAGCAGAGTGCTGCCATTTGATGGCCACTTCCAAGCTTGCAGTCCCTTCCACTGGCCAGTCACCACAAACCATTCCGTATCCCCGAGCAGAAACCTCGCTGCCGTCAGAATTCTTTAACAAAACCATACAAAGAAACAGAAATCAACAGCCACGTTGTGCCAATGCTTTGGGAAACAGCGTGTGAATAAACCAAAGTGATCTCAACAAAAACTGAAGAGATTTTTACAAAAATACTTTGTGCAAGACACGTGGGCATTGCATTAAGCTAATACTGAATTTTCCTCAATTTTGTTAATTAAGGTGATTTTTAAAATGTCAAAATTTGAGACCAGACAGTACTTATGTTACAGTAGGTAAATGCTAGGGATTTTTGGCAAGTACTATCATGAATGCACTTTACCACATCTGAACCTAGGATGTGATCCCATCTGTATCAAAGTGATGGCGAAACTGGAAGACAGAGATGCTTACGACTCACTCTCACCTATTTGTTCTTCATTCTTACACGTGTAACACAAAGGTGGAGATAAATCCTAGGTTTACTGGCATCAGAGACCACAATCTTGCCAACTTCATAAGAATGAAGACTCCATCCCCAGGTCTGGGCACCAAGTCTTAAATTCAGAGGTTCACCTCAGCACACACCTGATCCTCCTCACTGTTCTCCACAATTCTGCACAACACAGCACACTCCCACGTGAATAATAAAACAAATCACTGCAATGCCTTTGGTCAGTAAAATAGGTAACAAAGGTTCCTTCCTTCCTTTGCCTTTGCTTGCCTTCCACGTGCTGGCCAGTAAATCAGAGCTAATGCAGAGAAGAGGCAGCCCAGGAAAATCTGTCCCCAGAAGGGACAAAGAAGAATCTTTACATCCTTCCTGAGATATCTCTGTCCCAGGCTTTTCTCCTGGGAGAAGGTTATGCCACGAGAATGGTTCAATCACAGGCTACAAGAATAAAGCTCAAGTTGTTTACCTCTTCCCAGCTGTTCTAGTAATTTAAATTTTTAGATTGGAATAATCTCCCAGGGAAGTGGTGGATTCTCCAACACTGGGCATTTTAAGATTCAGCTGGACAAGGTGCTGGGCCATCTTGTCTCAACCATGCTTTTGCCAAGAAAGGTTGGACCAGATGATCCTTGAAGTCCTTTCCAACCTGGTATTCTATGATAGTATAGATTGAAAACCATATGTTGCATTCATTTATCTGCTTCTATAGACATGCTTAACATTGAAAAAAAGGGGTTTTTAGCTCTTGCTACTACTCAGTGACTCGTGTTCACACCAGTTCACTACTGCATACCTCCAAAGACCTGGTCACTCACAGATGCATTTTCGTGCCACTATGCTTTACAGAGTGCGAGGGGGACAATTACATAACTGTTTACTTAAACTCATAATTTCTTGGAAGCCCTACACAATCCTTTTGTTATCATAATCTCTGACGGCCACATGTAGTGTGAATATATCATGGCATGAAACTGGATATAGCGGACTTTGCCTGTCTGAGTGGTGACTTACCAAGTCCTGCGTGTCTGAACTTCTGGGAAACAGCTGCTGGTCTCACACTGAAATTACAACATTTGAGCTTGTCTGATTTATGTTAATTCCCGTGGGAACAATGACATGAAAAATGAACACCACTTGTAAATAAAGTACCAGCTCTCTCAGCAGTAAAAAAAAAATTAAATAATCTATTTCAGAGCACTCTGATCTATTTCCCACCTTGCTGCACTGAAACATATACAGTGTAATGGTATCTCACAACATGGAGCCCTGAGTACCCAGCCAGTCAAAGGAGGAGGTTGCCTGTCCCTATCTTGTCATTATTTGAAGACTTAGTTTGCTACAGTTACTGGGCTGGTTTTAGTTGAAGTAAAAAATATTATGATGTCACATGGCACGAAGGAGGCAAGTAAAAATGATTCTACGGTATGGCAGAGCACTGACATACTCTTACTAGTCATTTCCTTATGAATTTTTTATGCCAAGCTCAACTTGGAGGTTGTTTTTTGGGTTGTGGTTTTGTTTTCTTTAAAAAAAAAAAAAAGAAAACCCAAAACCTCCCCTGCCCCAGCTTTTTGTTGCCAAATTTCATTTCATTTGTCAGCTTCATGTTTGAAAAGACACAAGATGAACAGGTAAAATCTACGTTAATACATCTAAGAAAACTGCAGATTGCTTACTCAAGGAAAGGACTATACAAGAAGTTCTTTGATTTTACATCCAAAATATAACAGTGACAAACAACAACTTTACTGTGGTGTGTAAGTGCTGGTATGGAAATGGTCACTGAAGCCAGAAAGCTGGTATCAACAGTGGGATCTTCATACAATGTGCCAATACAGAGCCCTGAAAGAAAACCCACATGTCAGGCTGGCTGGCTGAATGCCTCCAGGTTCTGCAGCCCTTCAGATGAGACTGTTTCAGGCACAGGGCGACCTGAATTTAAACGTTGATATGTTCTTCAACAGTGTAATTTGGAAACCTTGACTAATCTGCAGTGGTATTAGTGCCAATAGCTCTGAAATGGGAAGGAGGAAAGGATGGCTTTTGCCAAAGAAATAAGAAAACTATAAATATCAAAGGACTGAAGGAAAGGCAGGGGAGCAAGATACAGCACTTCATACAGATGTTTCGTTAATGACTGCCAATCCAATTGTGTCCCTCCTCAATGTGCTGAAGGAGATTAAAGACTTTACTACGGTCTTCAGGGTTTAGAGGTAAATTACTGTGGAACAGGACTTACTGCAACTGGGATTTGGACTAAAGCAAAAAATAAAACAAATGTATGAAAACTGATATCAATAGAAAGAATTAATAAGAACTGAAATTTGGACTTTTTTTAAAAAAAACCCAAACAACTGCACTGACTGAGGAGGATGAGGAACAGAACATACATGCTGAAAAGAAAGCTCAACTAAAAGGAAGAAGAATCTAAAGAATTTATTGTTGCTTAATGTCCTAGTGTCCCAATTATTTTCTCAAAACCAGGAGTGGCAAGATGCAACACAAGTACTTGGTTATCTCAGGATGAAAGCCTGGGGGATTCAGAAGGGCTGCAGCACAGCATTATTTTCAAACACATAATAGGAATTTGTAGCCTTACTTTAATATTTACACGTTTTCCTTCAGAATTTGCAGTGAAGGGAAGGAGAGGGAAGGAAAGCCATACAAACAAACAAACCAACCTGTTCTGTTTCACCAGCCACATCCTACTTTTTCTAGTTTCCCTGAAATTACCTTCTAAACTCCAAGGAGCCAGTTTCCCAGCTCTAAGGCTTGTATGGAAAGGTTTTACTTTCAACATGTCGAACTCTATAAGGAATATTTCTTAAGCCATGGGTATCAGATGTTCTCATTGTTTTTCCTGGCTGAATCAATTAAAAAAATAAATAAATTACTATCACAATGTTGTTTCCAAGCAGAAATGGCTCCCTTACTTTCATCCATGAAGGAATTCCTCAGGAACTCCATAAGAAGCTTCATTTTGAGCTTTTGTGATTTTGAAGGAATGCATTTTGTCCTTGGCTGTCACACACGATATCGTCTCATTGATTTAAAACAATGAAACAAACAAGGCAAAAAAGCCCAAGCCCCTCAAAACAAAGGCAAACAAAACACACCATATTTTTTCCACTGTAATTTGCTGAGACAAAACAAAGCGCAGTGGAAGGAAAACAGAATAGCAAATGTTATGTCCTGCCAGCCAATATGAAATATTGATGATAACTCATGTGGAAAAGAATTTAATACTGAAGTTTATCAGCACTTGACACATGACACATTCCAAATAATTAGGAATTACTGTAGGTGATAGATAGACCAGACCTTTGTGTCAACAGGGAGGGTCAGTTTCATAGCAGCCTTAATCTCTGTAGGCGCAGTCACCAAGAAATATGTTATTAATGTGAATTTCTCATTAAAAAGAAAAAAATCCACACAGAATAAAACCCACTGAAAATAAAACCCAGATTGTTCTTTTTTTCCAAGAGAGCAGTGAATCTCAATTCACATAGGATACCAAAAAGAACAGGTAGACTTACAACACTGCAAATGCCTTTACAGAGATGAAGGTTCCAGCAGCTACAGCTCCAAATTAATTAGCATGCTTTTTAAGAAATGTATGTGACTGGTAAAATCTTTACAGCTGAGGAATTAAAGAACAACATTTTAACCTCTTCTGTCTCTATCCAACTTCTTTCCTAACCCCTCCCGTCTTTATAGAAGAGGTTAGGAAATAATATCAATTCATAGAATAGCTAATAATTTTAGAATGCCAAGTTCTGTAGAAAACAAGTGTTAGAGAAAACGCAGTTTAAAATCACATTATGTGTATACTTTTGAAATTGTTGTGCACAAAATCCTGAATATTTTGGAAGTTGGAGAGGTGCAAAGGAGGCAAGAGCTTAATTTCTCTAATTCTGAAGACAAATATTGTCTGAACAAATATGTATTATGAAAAATTAAGATGTTCTTTATGATACTAAGTAAAATAAGCAGTTAAGCTGTTATGCAAATCTCTCTAAGAGATTGTTTAAACAGAATATAGGAACAGCTGCCTGTGTATTTTCCACTGTGCTTTCAAAAGGAGTGTTGACTCTACAAACAGCTTCCTGGGAAAAGCGCTAGTTTGTTTCTAGAAGGAAGTGTTCTCATTTACAAGCCATTCTTTTCCAGCAGTTATTATACAGCACTGACTTCCATCATCATCTGTTCCCTTCTCCACATACTCTTGGAATAGTTAAATCACCAAAATGCATCTGATCACTGTATGGCATTTTTATAAGAATAAAAATTGCTGAACAATGTTTGGCAGCAACTGAGAATTAAGGCTGCACTTTTCCTTCTAAATATGGTTATTTACAGCAAATCTTGAGTCATCAGCATCAAGGGTTATCCAAAGGGACAACAAATGAGTGTCAGGATCCTTTTCATATCTGCTGGAAAAAACAAAACAAAACAAACAAAAGAACCAGCTAGGCTTTACTTCAGAAGACTCAGCTTGTAAGCTTGTGGTTCCTTTACTGTGACTGCTTGAAACAGTTTAAAATAATAATAATAATTAAAAAAAGACATCTAGAGGATGGAAGTAGACAGAAGCAAGCACGTCCTGCAGGTCCGGACGCAGCTCCTGCTTGGAAGGAGATACATGAAAAGCCACGTGCAGCTGCCTGCTGCTGACTAGCTTAGGCCTGCTCAGGTGGCCTTTGCCACCCTCCTGTAGCCACCATGGAGCTGACAGAAGCCACTTGCACAGACCAGGCAAATGAGAGCAAAGGGTTTAGTGACGAAACCCAAACAGCTGCCGTTTCTAACACAACGCCCTCCTGCTTTCAGCTCTCTCCAGCTCCTGCTGACCAGCCAGGGGTGGGAACGGCCACGCTGCTGAAGGACAGCCAGAACTGCAAACATCCAGGAGCTCCTGCTCTGGCCACACACTCAGATCTCCTCAGGCAGTCAAGAACTTGACATGCAAACCAAAGCCTCCAGAAAGATGGATGGGACCAGCGCGGTTGTGTGTGCAATTCTGGAGTGGTTTTTTTGTTAGGTTGGGCTTTTTCTGAGATTTTGTGTTTGAGGGTTTTTGTGTTTGGGTGTTTTAAGTTGGTTTTTTTGTTTTTGGTTTTTTTTTTTTAATTTGGGGGGGCGGGGGGGAAGGTTTAGGGTTTTTTTTTTTTTTCAGGCAGCCATAGCTACTGCTAAATCAGCACAAGAGCAGTTTGACATAATTATATGCTGCCTCCCAGGTTGGCTAATCCCCCCTGAGTGAGGAGGCAAGCCTGCTGCAGCCCTAGGAAGATAGGGAAGAGAGAGCCTTCTGGCAGCAGATCAAAGAGTTACCCTGTTCTCTTGAAATATGCAGAAGGAGCCTGAGCTTTTATTAAGGTAGCGAGTGCTTTTCTTGTCTCATCACTTAGCTGGCCATTTAGTTGACTAGGCTGATCACCTGAGGAAGCACAGTCAGCAGATAAGATGTAGGGTGTGCACAGAGGAACCTGTAAAATTATTTCCATCAGCCCGAGAAAAAGGGTCCAGCTAGAGATGGTCTCACAAACCAGCTTTAATTGACACCAAGTTTGTACAACTCTATTTACTTGGCTACTATTTGAAGGGCAAGTCAGAGCATTTTGTGTTTCTTTTTAAGGTGTGTATGGGGTGCAGGTGTCCAGGAGATGGTGAGGGGCTGCAGGGCAGGCTCTGTGAGAAACAGGAGAGGAAATAAACACCAAGGTCAGTGAAGGAGGATAGACCCCGTGGTGCCCACAGAGTCACTCTGGGCTGTGGAAAGCCCACGCTGATGCAGGGGAAAACCTGAGAGGGAAGAAGCATCAGAGAGAAATCACTATGTGCTGACTGTACACTCCCCACAACCCACTGCCCGCTGCTCAGGGGTGAGAAGCTGAGAGCCAAGGAGTGATGCTGAGCCTGGGAAGAAGGGGCAGCATGGAGGGAAACTGCTTTAGCTTTTGTTTCTCAACCTCTACTGTTTTTCATTAGCAATATGTTTATTTCATTTTCCCCAAGTCTACTTTGCACGTGGCAGTAACTGGTAACCCACCTTCCTGTCTATCTTGACACACAACCTTTCTCATCCTGTTTTCTCCCCAACCCACTCACAAGAAGGAGCAAGTGAGCGGCTGGGTGGGCATTTGGCTGTTAGCCACGGCTAATCTACCACACAAATGTTACAGCCACGTTGCTTTGCAGAATGAAAAGGCTTCACAGAGCTCATGCAAGATTTTCAAATTCGATTTGGGTAAAAAGCAGAATAAGAGAAATCATTAGAACGTTTATGAAAAACATCTAGAAAGTCTAGAACAAAAATATTTTGTGATATTGGAATTCCCTGTAGGTTGAAAAAAAAAGTCAGTGATCTCCACCTCAAACACAAGCTAAGCAGTGCGGATTTAGGCTCAGTCTGTCTCTTATTCATGTGTACGTGTGCATGCTGGATGCAAGATCACACTGGGTCAAAGCAGAACTCTCCACAACGGAAGCAATTTCCTGTGCATTTCGTGTGTGTGTGAACAACTTTTCAAGGTGGAGGGAGAACTCTTGTTCTCTCAAAGCTTTTCACTGCAGACATGGGCTTATAAAAATAAATGAATGAATTCAAATCCATAAATTCTGTATCAAAAAGGGAAATCAGAACTACACATGACAGAATCCGTGGTAAGGCGTGATAATGTACAAGATCATAAGTCAAGTCATACTTCCAACAGAAATGAAGGCACCGTGGTCTCTAGAATGAACAAGCCACTCCACGACACTTTGATTGCTTGATAGTGACAGATGAAAGCTAGAAAATACAGCCTCCAAATTTCATATATCACACTGTAGATTGATGCATGCACACACTGCACTTTGAAAAACCTCCACTGTATTTCTGCCTCATGATAAAATAATCTAAGGGCCCTTTGCCTTGTTGTATATCAAAATAAGCTGCAAGGTGAAAAGCAAATATCAAACAATCTTAGTTCTATATATTTAGTAGATCTCAATAAATCAAATCCAAAGAGATCTCAAAAATTCAGAGAGGTTTTCTTTGAACCATGTGCAACTCTCACCTTTTTTTCCCTCCTTAAAAAGCACAGCTGTCTAATTGAGCATTAACAATCTAATAAGGTACACAACAGGACCCAAAGAACAACTTTTCTTTCAGATCCTGCAGTGCACAGGTTCTGTATCACTCCCAGCTTTTCAATTAGATCATAATTATAACATGCCTCATTTAGAGCTGCAGGAACCCTGACCCTGTCAACAGTACTGGACCATAACATGTCTGTCTTAATTAGAGCTGATTAGTTCTGGGCCCAGATTTCATTGTGACTCTCAGCTCCGTTAAGAGCTGCTCATCTGTTTGGCAGCTGCGGGTGCTGCGGAGCCTTTTTCATCGTACAGCACCGGGGTGCTTTGCTCCTCCCGGCTCTCCCGAGACATCAGGACTCAGCAGAACGTTTCTGCTTGGCCCTCAGAATAAGGCAGGTCATGGAAAGTAAAGGAAAGAGATAAAAAAGAAACTGTTTTACAGACAATTTCACACTGTATCAGACTGGTAAATTATAGCGTAATAAATTAAAATATGTAGTATCAAGTCATATTTCTGGAAAAAATAAAGGATTTTTGTAAAAAACCTCCACAGATATGTTGAGATTGAAGACATGTGACAACACAAAAATCACATGTGTCATCTCTGAGTGACAGAAAGGTGCATGAATAAGTGGTGTGGTGTTTTGGTTGATTGTTGTCTGGGGGGCTGTTGGGGTTTGGTGGTTTTTTTTGGCGTTTCTTCTTTTTAACATCAAAGGTGGTAAAAATTCTCAGCATTACAGCTCTGGGGGTATTTCTCCACTGCAATATTTTGAGCATATTTAAATGATCTTAGAATGTATAAAAGCCTTTCACCTGCAATGATTTAATTTAATCTTGAGGTTTTGCAACACACAATTGATACAAAGAAAAGAAACCACTTCCATTTTAATACCCCGTCCCTCTTCTAAATTATAATAATTGATTTTTCTTCTGTATCATGCTTTTGGGTTGATATTAAAAGACAAATAGGATTTTTCCTTTTATTGAGTTAACAATTATAAACATTCTCTACGAATTAGTTAGCACTGGATTTTTCCTTTTATTGAGTTAACAATTATAACAAACATTCTCTAAGAATTAGTTAGCACTCTCTACTAAAAGCCCTATTCCTATAGTTCACTGTCATAACTACGTGTACCACTAAAAACCCAAAAACCAAATAAAAAATTATAAAAAAAAAACCAAAAAAGACCAACCAAAACCTCAAAAACTTAATTTACAAAATATATTGCTACAATTGTACTTTTGGAATTTATTCCATCTCCAAATTACACTACTTTGACTACAAACCTCCCTTTCTTAAACCCCCCAATGATTCCCAGTACTGGCTATAATTGCAGTGGAAAGCTGAAACATCCTCAGCATTATAAATACAGACTTCAAAGCTGTCACTGTGTACAATGGGCCTTCAAATGCATTGGCTACAAAGGGCATTTCCTAGAGCTTCTGCTATTCTCAGAAACACAGAATTTGACTTCAATCCAGGGACAATCCTGGCCATTCACAGCAGGTTGTCTCTACAGGGCTGGGGTTTTTAAACCTGACTCTGTGCACATCTCTGGGTCAAATGAAGAGAGAAGGCTGACGTGCTAACAGTCCGGTTTTAAATCTGTTCTACATCACAGCAACAGCGACTTGCTTGTATTTAAATATGTGTAACTCACAACTGCTCAGATTTACTGGGCAGAGACCTTGTTTCCTGGTACATCTGCAAAGGAACATGCAAACTAGAAGGGTTGCAGCCGTGTTAAACAGTAATTACAATTTGGCCACTGACCCCAGCGAGTTGCAAGTGGTAATTTAGGGAAAATTTTAATCTCATTTGCATTAAAGTGATCATCATTGAACTCTCTACAAGTTATTTTACAAGTAATTACACAAACATAATATTAGGCATCAAACACACAGAATGCCATGGTGATCTCTGCAACTTTATCCCAGTGAATAAATCCGAATCATTGTGCATCTGTGCAGAGTTCTGCTCTCTATTAAGAGTGTCATAACATTGGCAGAAACACAAACATTTATCATAAAATTCCATGCATGCAACTTCCAACAAATTAACACAAATATATTTTGAATAATGAGATCACTAAATTTGCGAAACATGGTTGTAAATATTAAAAGCTAAGTAACTCGCTGGTTTAAGATGCTGTGATCTCACTACACGAAGTTCCATGGGGTGGGGGAAAGACTTTTTCCAAGTTTTTATGCAATACTTATTGCCATTAATCATAGAAATAATATTTGCATGGAAAGATTAATGTGTTTTCTGTAATAAATAGCATAAATAAAAATGAGCATTACAAATCACAGGGAATTATTTTACTGAATTTATATCGACTAACAAAACACAGTACAAATTTATATTCAAGTAATAAAAACCAGAACTCATGTTGTATTTTTGTGAGTTGATATATTTACAATTCCTTTCAGTCCTGATGAAATTTTAACAGGACTGTTTTTGATTCATTCCTAATTTCTCTACATCACCTGAGAGAGCAATGCCCAAGCACTTCATGCTCTAATCATAGTTAAAGGACATCAACTCAGACATTAGCATATATTCAACATACAGAAGATGGATTTAAGCAGGTTAATGATTGCTATCAGTTATCCATGCATGTCCTAACTCATTCAGAAGCACATGGAAAACCAAAATCCGAACTTCTGAGTACTCCCCAAACATGCCTAATTCTGCTTTTCTTTTAAAGCATTCAGACTCCTAAAAGGAACCAGTAAGTTCTCCCTGTTTTTCCAAAACTTTTTGACATGCTGTATCCTATTGGGAGCCCACAAGCCTCTTAGGACAAGAGCAGCAGTGTGGAAATACCTGGTCTGTGGGACCGACAGAAACATACCAGTTTGTCTTCTTGACCCAATTGCCAGGCAGGCAATACCAGAGAGCAGGTACATCAATAAAGAACAAGTCCAACAGAGGTAAGAACATTGGATTTTTTTCAATAGAAACTTTCAAAACTATCTTTGAAGGCAGAACCCTGGGCACAAGGACACTGAATCCAAGCAAAAAGTTGGAACTATTAATTTCTTATGGCTAAAAGAACAGGTGAGACTTGTTGAGGATACAGAAGCGTAGTGGTTGGAAAAGACCTTTAAGATCATTGAGTCCAACCATAAACCCAACACTGCCAATTCCACCTCTAAATCAATTCCACCTCTAACCCATGTCCCTGAGCACCTCGTCTGCCTGTCTGTTAAATCCCACCAGAGAAGGTGACTCCACCACCTCCCTGGGCAGCCTGTTCCAATGCTTGACCAGCCTTTTGGTGAAGAAGTTTTTCCTCACATCCAATCTAAACCTCCCCTGGTGCAACTTGAGGCCATTTCTACAGATTTGGCACCTATGAGGGGTAAGGGGGGTGTCAGAAGCCAGGACAGCAGCAGAGAATGATTTAGTCCTGCAGACTCCATCATCACTTCTAGCAGGATAACAAACATCCCATTTGGATAAAGGCTTCACTTGATGGAGCAAAATATTAATTATAAAAAGTATTTTCCCTCAGCAAGCGTTACAAATACTTGGCATGACAGGAGGCAGGGGAGAGGGGGAAGAAATACAGGAGTCAAGTAGATGGAATTTATTTTTTTTTCCCTTTTGTTCCCTTAAAGATAAGTCAAGGCCACACCACTGGAGTCAATAAGCTCTTAAAAATGCCTACGAACCACTGAGGCAAGAAAACATCTTGATGGTAATATAAAATTAGAACAGTGTTGTCAATTTTTTCCCACTGTTAGCTTAAAATATTCCAAGAATTCCAGACAGCAAACTCCAAGCTTCTTTCCCTCATTACTACCATTATCCCTTCCACTGCCCCAGTACTCCCTTTCCCTTTCTTCCCTGGCCACATAAAAACACAAATGCAAAACTAAAAAAGCCAACTCCAGCCAAGAGTCCAAGAAACTTACCAGCTACATCTAAATAAACTTGTAAATGGAAAAAATACCCACAGTGGCCAGGGGTTGGTTTTGGGTTGGGAGGGTACATTTGGCTTTGGGGTTTTTTGGTTGTGTTTGTGTGTGTGTGTCTTTGTTGTTTGGTTGTTGCTTTGGTTTGTTTTTTAAACACAAAGGTGATTGTAGAAGATGCAGTTTAATCCATAGCATACTGCATGAAATTCAGGTATGTTTTTAAAGCTTAATGTGTTGTTAGATTTATATATTGCCACTCTCAATATTATTATCTCCCAAAAATGGGTACCAAACTTCATGTATTTAAACACGTAGCCAAAATAAAAGAGATCCATCATAAGAGAAATTAAATTGTCCTTAAAATATAGGGACTTCAGGAAATTATGAGGAAGAGAGAGTTCTGACAGTCAGGTAGATTAATAGTGTGATAATAAATTAAACATAAAGCACCAGTCCCAGCTGCCTGTGAGCTAATGGTCACTCAGGGACATGGCAGAGCTTTAACATCTGGTGCAAAGAGGGCAAAATTACCACTACACTGGCCTTTCCCCTTCCACAGACACCAGGATTGCATCTGGCACGGCTGCCTGCCCAACAGATGCTCACTTAAAATGCCCAACAATCCCTTCCCAGTAAACCCCAACAGTTTAAGTGATTTTAGCCCAAGTTAAATCACAATGAGTTGAAAACTAAAACAGAATGCTACTTTTTCAGCACAAGATTTCCTGCTTAGGAGACCTACACTTAAGAGAGAGGTGCTTGTTTTACTCCAGGTCAAACGGGAGGGCTGGCCATTAAACCCTGGGAAGCAGCTTTGGAAAGCTTTGTCAAGCAGTGGGCTCTCTTCAGCAGTTTTCAGTATATCCCCTTTCAAATGAAAATGGCTATGCTTGAAAGCACAAAGTTGCAATTTAGAAAAGCAAGGCCACAGCATCCGCAAATAATGACCTCCATAAAAATGTAAATCCAAATTTAATGGGTGATTAAATAGACAGGGAAATTAGCATTAGATCCATAATTTTATCTCATAAAAAAATATAATCATTTGTTCACTCTTTCTTAATATTTGGGAAAAGAAATGTGTCCAAAAGATTCACTGACTATACTATATACAATTGTGCCCAGCAACACTGCAGCATTTAATCCTTATGGAAAGCTTTATTTCTATTCACTACCAGAAGGTTTTGCTTAATTATATATTACCTTGCATCGACACGACAGTACCACATCAGACTGCTTTGAATAAGCCTCACCATCAATAAGCAAGTGAATATTTCAGGATTTAGTCTTTCTATGTTTGGTGGGTTTTTGTTTGTTTGTTGTTGGTTTATTTTAATTATTTTATTTTATTTCTCCCCTCTCCTTGTTTTCCTAAACCAGTGCATTTTCCTGCATATTTTACTACTCAAGCTGTCGTTTACTATTTAACCAACTACTAACTGCATTTCTAACTATTAATACTAATAAATTCTTCCGCTCAGGAAGCGGAAATTAGTTAGACAAAGTAGTCAATTCTTAACCATGCCTTCCAGAAGTGGAGAAACAGATCCCATCCCTACAGGCCCACGACTGCTCCACACTACATGGCAACAAGGCTTCACTTCAAACGTGCCTCTGGAGTGGCATGACTTCTCAGAGAGCTTCACACACAAGTGACTTCATGGAAAAGGTAGTTTAAGGCTATGTAAATCCTTCCAAGAATTGCATAACAGCTTAATTGTTTTCTCCTCCTTACAAATTTTCTCCTCATCATTTGCTGAAGTATTTGTACAGCACCTTGCATAATGAAAATCCGTTGTGTCTCAGTAACTATTTGTAATACCAAGTCATCCAAAGAAAGTAAAATATTTTCTGCTCTGGGAAGAACAGCAGACAAGCACGGGAACGTTTGCTTCCATGCATCAAGCCAGGGATTGGCAACTGGCACTAAGACAGTCATCTTGTTAATTATGGCAAATACCACAACCCTAAACTTGTGAGGTTGCGACGTGACCCAAACTCAGTTGACTTCTCCAAAAGGAGAAATTGATACTCTCATTTTTGTCTCCTACTTCTTTTTAAACAATGGAAGAGAGGAAAAGATATATGGTTGGGGGGGGGAAATGCCTACAAAACTATAATTGTTACATTTAAGGGAAATTTTAGGAGACACTGCCCTGCATTTTTACTGTGCTTTACTCTATTACATGATGCATAAGTTATTTAAAAAAAAAAAAAAAAGAAGATAAAAAGGGACATTACTTCAAAACCTTGTTCTCTCAAAAGGCCTAACACAGCACAGTACACATGAAAAGTTAACCTGTTTGACTCTGCCACCATGAGCTGAAACCAACCTCTGTTATATGTGTATTGCAGTTAGTCTGTACTGCAGCATGTGTAACCCAGTGGAGTCCAACACAGTGCCTTCCTACACCATCATCCAGAATCAATTCAAGGTACAACTACTCCGTACTGCCTGGGTAACTCAGATGATTATTGCTGTGGTATCATCCTTACACTGCTGTCATTGTAGCTTGTTTTCTTTTTCTAAATGTAGCCCTCAAGGACAAACATTTATACTATACCACTTCAAACCAGGAATAGAAGTCTGCTACAATACAAGCCTTAAAAATATAACTATGTCTTTATGCTTGACTTTCAATTTACTCAAAGACATATTTTGAATTTCTATTTTCTTTATTTGTTCCTTTCATTTTTCAACATTGACACTTTGGTTTTTGTTTTGTTTTGTTTTTTTTTAATTGCTGCTTATATCATCACTAGGCATCCAAATCTTTACCACAGTCAACATGCCACACCTGAGCAGAGAAAGGCAAAAAAGGTGCTGTGCTAGCTGAGATGCATACAAGAACCTGGGTGAGAAGGAGTTACGTGCATGAACAGCAAGTACTACACTTAGGTACAAACAGGTGATGGCAGGAAAGAGCTACCACAGCTGAATGAGTCACTGTTTGTTGGTTGAGCAATAATACCTGAGCACACAGGAGCTCCCAGCTTGCTCCAAGTCCATGGCCTGGTGTTCTCACCATTAAACGTGCACCAGCAGGCCTGTGCCCAACCCAACACAAGCCTCACCCCTGACCTCTCCACATCAATGCCAAGTCATTAACAGGCAAACATTGTGTTAGAGCTTGGGTGTTTAGATGGACACGCTTAAGTACAGCTGCTTGATCTGTAACATACCTAACTCATTTCTGAAAACAAAACCAAACCAAA
>NW_010333488.1:39035-42173 GCF_000700745.2 Antrostomus carolinensis | reverse complement strand
ATGCACAGTGCAATTTCTCACCACCCACCAATCAAGCCTGGCCTTTTCCCAGATAATGATCCTGGACGAGCAAAAATCCCAAACCAAAACCACAATCACAGAAGAGTGAGAGCCCAAGCAAGAGTCAGAGAGAGCCAAAAGAGGAAAAAACCCTACCCTTATTAATATACTGAATATAACATTAGATGATATGGAATACCCTATTGGCATATCCAAATGCCAATTTAGTTTATTAATTTAAATATGCCTTGCCCCCTTAGATCTTGCTCTTGTAGTCTAACAGAACATGAAGTCCTTCACTTCCAGTGACCAAAATTAAAACATTGGTACGTTATCAGTGTTTCTCTCCTAACAAATCCCAGATGAAAACAAAACACACCACTGTTCTAGCTACTGTAAAGAAAACTAGCTATGTTCCAGCTAAAAATGAGGACAGTGGCAGGAAACACAAAAAGGGCAAATTAGCTAAATAATAAGCAAACTAACAAAAGGAGGGTTTAAAATATCAGTAAGTAACACATACTGTTAGTTTAACCTCCGTCTGTCTCTATTTTTTTTTCCCCATTAAGTATGTATTTAGTCATTTGAAGAGTATTAAAAATTTTGAAAAATAAGGAAGGATATAAAGAAAGAAACACATAAGTTAGCTTGAGGAAAGAACGCCAAAGTCAGCATATCTGTAGTGTTTCATTATTTATTATTCATCAACATATAATGGGGAGAAAAGCCAGGAATTATAAAAGTCTAATTTGCACTTCATAAATTGTGATATACCAACACATTTATCACTAATATTCAGAGATGGCATGAGATGTCGTCTTGCTCAAAGTTTTAATGACTCAAGAAAATATCAACGTGATTACAATGTACAGAGATAGATCTCCTATTAATTCTGATGTATTATAGCACGTGAATTCACTAAAAAAGTAAGTCAGATTGACTAATTAAAACTTTAGTCTATGTAAAACTTGAAAAATGAAATTGCTGCTCAGCCTTTCATGTTATTTTCTGACACTCGGCAGACAACTTCAGAGACTAGCTTGAACTGTCAAAATAATTTATATATATTAAATGTCAATGCAACTCAGGAAGAAGATACAAATTTGCTTTCAATATGACATTTATATACCAGGGCTTGATTTAGATACGCAGAGGTAGCAAGACATGTTAGCTAAAAGTAGTTATGCAGCATATTTCTAAACATGATGTCCCATTTATGTTCAAAATGATGTGGACTGAATCAATTAGGAGAAACAGGTGATTTCCAAGAAGTACTTTAAAAAGGCTGTGGAGTTGCTTAGTAACCTGATGTTATACTTCATTTCCCAACAGAACTATAAAGATGTCAAATTGGTAATGGGGAGCTCCTCAAGATAAATGGCATATCATGTGTTTTGCCAAAAAACATTTCCATTAAATATGTTATACATGTTGGGAGTCATGCGTATGTATAGCACTACATGCAACAGGACAATGATCAAATAAATTAATTTTAGTTGCACTTTGTCATAAAAATCCCATACTTTCTGTCCTTAAATGCATTATCTTGTCAAACAGAAGGCACTGAATCCAGAAAGCCTAAGGGAGAAATTTTAATCTGGCTCTTTCTTAGTGCTATATTTACCTGACATCAGCTTTGTTCTTCACTGACAGTAATCTAGCATAATCTAACATGAATCCTAGACTTGGAAATTTAGCTTTTTCAGCCTGAAAACTCTTTGAGAACCCTAAAGAAGTCATCATGTACTCAAGCATCACAGGATTTTTCTTTCACAGGATAAAAAAAATAAATGTATCTTAAATTTCAATGAAAAATCAAATTATTTTCAAACATGTTCAGTGAAAAATGTACACTCACATTTAGTGAAAAATGTAAAAATTATCTACTCAGCATGATGGTTGAGCTGAAAGAGGAGGTTGAAAGGCTGAGGACTATAAGGGAATGTGAGAAGGAGATAGACCGGTGGACTCAGGCCCTCCCATCCCTGAGGCAAAGGCAATAGGTTTCAGATGAAACACAGGATCCCCTATCCTCTTGCCGCCAGGTAAGAGGAGGGGACCAAAAGACAGTGGGGAACGGAAACAGGTCCCTCCTTGGAGAGGCTGGGGAGGCAGGCAGATCTCGTGCCAGCCTCCCTTGCCTCCCCAGTTACTGCTGCACAACAGGTATGGGGCTTTGGAAATTGAGAGCCAGGCAAGTGAAGATGGAAAGGAAGGTCCACCCGGGAGGACATCCAGGGTGAGTCAGTCACCCCCACAGCTCAGGATTAGTTCAATCAAGAAAAAAAGGAGGGTAGGTGATTCCCTCCTGAATGGAACTGAGGGCCCCATATGTTGACCAGATCCCTCCCACAGGGAAGTCTGCTGCCTCCCTGGGACCCAGGTTAGGGATATTAGTAAGAAACTCCCTGGCCTGGTGTGGCCCTCAGACTACTGCCCGCTTTTGGTCATCCAAGCTGGTAGTGATATGACTACAGAGAAAAGTCCAAAAGTGATTAAGAAGGGCTTCAGGTCATCAGGGAGACTGGTTGCAGGATCAGGTGCTTGAGACCACCTCCAAAGAGAAGAACTTGGGAGTGTTGGTGGACGAGAAGCTCAATGTGAGCCAGCAATGTGCGTTGAGAAGGCCAGCTGTATTCTGGGCTGCAGCAAGAGAAGGGTGGCCAGTGGGTCGAGGGAGGTGAATCTCCCCCTCTACTCCGGTCTCGCAAGGCCCCACCTGGAGTATTGCGTCCAGTTCTGGAGCCCCAAACACAAGAAAGACATGGAGTCGTTAGAATGAGTCCAGAGGAAGCCAAGAGGATGATCCGAGGGTTGGAGCGCCTCTCCTATGAGTACAGGTTGAAAGAGTTGGGGCTGTTCAGCCTGGAAAAGAGAAGGTTTAGGGGAGATCTTATAGCAGCCTTCCAATACCTGAAGGAGGACTACAAGAAAGATAGGGACTTATTACAAGGGCAGGTAGTTATAGAACACGGGGTAATGGCTTTAAACTGGAAGAGGTTTAGATGAGATATTAGGAAGAAATTCTTTCCTGTGAGGGTGGTCAGACACTGGAACAGGTTGCCCAAGGAAGTTGTGGATGTCCCCTCCCTGGAAGTGTTTAAGGCCAGGTTAGATGAGGCTTTGAGCAACCTGGTC
>NW_010333488.1:12917-38920 GCF_000700745.2 Antrostomus carolinensis | reverse complement strand
GATTATAAAAAAACCCCCCCGGGGTTTTTTTTTTTTTTTTTTTTTTTTTTTTTTTTTTTTTTTTTTGCTTTTTTTTTTTTTTTTTTTTTTTCCTTAACTAACGTAAGTGTTCCTGAAAATCTCCTTTAGGACCACAATTTGTTGTTGACCTCTTTAAACGTCTGAACTAGGACAAGATAGTTCACAGTGTTGAAAATAAAAACATATCTAAAATATATAGTGAAAGATTTAATAATTTCTTTTTTTTTTCTTTAAACCAATTGTATTTATATTGCTTAATTTTTAACCAGTAGAAATCAAAGAATAATTATTTTCCTTCTTCTCTTGAATATGAAATCCATGAAAACATTTCCTTATTTTCTAATGTTTGGATAAGAATGGTTGCAAATGCATGATTTCTCAGTATAACACTGCAATAATTCTTTTTTTTTTTTTTTTTCCTGAACTAATTCCTTAATTTTGGTCTGTGCCCTTAACTCCATGGATTAAAATTAAATTAAAATTTATGGAGTACTTGAGTAGGTAATGTCACAAAATATTTTTTATTACCAGGTTTCACATATTTTGATGTACAAGTAGCAAATTGTAAATTTCATAATATATTAATATGACTTTTAGTGAATCAAGAAGTTAATGTCTGTACGTTAGCAATACAGTCAGTTTTAATTCCATTGGCAATTTTCTTTGCATAGTGAAATAAAATTTCACTGGAAATCTACCAGTGAAAAATATATGGCAAGGTGATGTCACAGACATCAGCAAGATGTTTAATCTTGGCTTCAAGGAACAAAGAGAATAAGCATCTATTCATGCAAATGTATTTGGATTCAGAATGCAGTAATATTATTGAATTTGGTGATTATGTATGTAAAAATTCTTTAGCTGCATAAGCATTTTCCCTCATCCACAGCAAGAACATAATCAGCATTAAGTCCTGAATATCTTCTATGATGGGATGATTGGTGCTATGGAAAAGGAAGAACAGTGCATGCTATATAATTTAACTTTGGGAAGGCCTTCCATGCAATCCTCCGTAGTCTCAACATAGTCAGTTGATGAATTATGTCCTGGATAAGTGGACAAGAAGATGGGTCGAAGATTGGTTGGATTACGTTCTGCATGAGGGGTGGAGGGAAGTGAGGTAAAAGAACGTGACAAAGACAGTGCAGGGTTCTTTCTGGATCTCAGTAAGAAGGCCCAACAACAAATGGCTTAATAAGAGAACTGCTTTAATAAGGCGGAATAAGAAGAGGAATAGATGTACCAGGGGAGATTCAGGTTGGACATTAGGAAATTGTATGATTCTATATATGGCAAGTAAATCCTACATCCCTTCAGATGTTGGGCACCCCACATTTGTGCAGCATCAGATGGAGCCCAGATGGATTTTCCTGTGGTGCACTGTGCAGAAGAGAACCTTTTCACAGGCAGCAGTTCTCCCTTTCAGTTGCAGTGGATGAAACGACTAACACCAAGATATATTCAGGCATCAGCAATTTATTAAAACTTTGCACCACTTATATATCTTTTTTCCCTCCCCAAGCTCCAAGCAAGCACCTACACAATTGACATGATTGGATAATTCTACTTGTCCACGAGCCATTCTTTTACTTCTGACTGGTTACTGCTTACAGTGCATTAGTCATCCCTCATCCCGTCTCACGTATATTCTTCCTTCTGTTGTTCCACTTTGCTGTTTATCTTGTCTTCACTCAAGGTCAGGTATAAATTGCTCAAGATCGAGGCTGCCTGCAGCCTCAGACCTTAACTCACCAACAATTCCCTCTTTTTGTTTTTGTACCACAAATGTGTTGTTTACCATCTTCTGCAGGGCCCTTTTCAGACACGATAACAAACAAGGCACTAATAGGAGGATCACCAAAATTACAACAACATCATTAACCCTGACTTTAATAATGAAGAGACCCATCCTTGTATTCCCCAATTTGAACTTCAGAGGTTTGAGAAAATAGCCTTTTCGCTTTGGCCAGTAGCTCCCTTTACCATTATAAAATCATTGGCTATAGGTGTTAGAGCCTGGTTTAAAACTAAAAATGTTGCTCTGGTATCTAGTAAAAATTCCACCCCCCGTTGTTGTTTCCCTAGCTTTAATATAACCAGTGGATCCGCTAGGGTAGACTCCCTGTGTTCCCACCAATCTTCATAGTTTCCTGCCATAGGGGCCTGGGTTCTGGGGACGTTCATGATTTTTCTACCCCCTTGTCTCCTTTGGGGACACCCGTTCTTCCAGTGTCCTTTTTGTTTACTCCATGCACACTGATTGATCCCCACCCAGGGTTTTCAAGGGCCTCCGCCTTCTGGAGTCCCTGTTTCTCCTTTTGTCGGGGCTCCCCTTGCTGTAAAGTCACTACAAGAGCTGTCCTATCTCTTCTCCAGTTCTCTCATCGAGCCACCAGCTCCCCCGTCAATTCTTTCTAGTGTTTTAATATGCAGTTTAAAGGGCCAGCTTTCAGGCATTTTTTTGTACCGGTTAAACTGATAACAGTAATACCATACCTGAGGCAAGAGGTGCAGGGTAGTGCTTGTCCTACAGCGGATGCACCTGAATTCAAAGCCATTCTTGAGATAAAACTCCTGTCTCCTGTTTGGAGAGATAATGTACTTGCAGCACTTTAAGCAATTAGCACAAACAAACAAGCAACAGCAGTTACAAAATGGATGGGCACTTGTGCACTCCCCACACTGAGGGGCTAAGTTATTACTTTGTTTTACATCCCCTCCCATACAATAGTGATGACTTTGTATTTATCTTGGATTCTTTAAACTTTCTAAATTCCTGCAGCTTACCCATTTAAGTTTGCCTGAGAGCTCAATCCTGTCCCAGTCAGACCAGTTTTCACATTTATCACACCAAAAATCATTTCCAAATTGCAACCAAAGCACTTAAAAGTAAAAATTGGATTACATGAAAAATCCTCAGATCCATGTACCAGAAATTAAAACTTGGTTCAAGTAACCCTGTTCCAGGGTCTGTCATACACTTGAGAAAACACTTAGAACAATACACATACTGACCACCAGAATGTGATTCCTGTCTCCTATACAGCCCTGACCCACCCCCTGTCTGTTCCCAAGGGGGTAATACATCTCCCTTAAAGTTTGTTCACACGGTATCTAAAACTACTGGTAAAACTCTGGTCTAGCCACCCTAATATCTGAGTCTTAAATTTCTGTTTAGTTCCCCCCTACACATTAAAAAGCCACAAAGACAAATTATGTTTATAACATTGAACTATAACCTCTCTCTTCGTTTGCCTCCTGCTATTTCCCTTGCGGGAGAACAGAACCATGGATTGGAACTCTGCACTCACTTTGCAGCTGGGCTGCGTCCCGCTCAAACAACACAGATACTCAGTCACACAAAAGGGCCTGTTACTCCTCTCACTCTCACCACAAAATATGCCAATTAAACAACAGTCAGGCTCTCGTGTAGCATAAATTGTAAACCATTTGCCACAGGTCCACACCAAGCAGTATAACTTAAATCATAATACATGGTACCGGAATTTTTACAACAGATGTATAAGATGATAGTTAGTCCCACACAGCGCTCCTGCTGCATGAGTTCCCTTCAGCACCTGCCTGTTTGTTAATCTTTTTCCAAAATTTTAGAGGGTCCCAAGCAGAGGTTGAGCTCATTTGAGGGAGGCGCGGGGGGGTCCCATGGCGAAGTAAGATCAATAAGTGGAGCTGAGTCTCCTAGATCTTTTGACTCTTCCTTTTGAGCAGTTAAGTCCTGGGGAGGTGCAAAGGGACTCGTGGAAGCCTCACCTGTGACTGCAGCAATAGCAGAGGCAGCGGTAGTTTGATCTGCTCGTAATTGGCGTAAAGAAACAGTAATTAACTGCTATGTAGTTAACAGGGGTGTTGCAAGGGGATCACCCCGAGTTGTGGCATCAATAAGGAGCTTTCCTGCCTCTTCCCAAGTGGCTACTTGGAAAGCAGAATTAGCATCTGAGGGTGCACCGTTATTTCTGCACCATATCAGTAGCTTTTGAACTGCTGTCTCATCATATTTAATTCCCCTTTTCTTCAAACTGCACATTAAAATAGTCAATGATTTTTCTTCCGCTGACATTTGTGCACCCATAACTAGAGGAAAATTTGTTCCCAGCTGCTTGCCTGCTTCTTGCAGACTTTTAGATCCAGGTCTATACAGCTCTGAGTTCCACTGCTTACTTTCGTTGCTAGCTGGACTCTGCTGTTGGCTGCTCTCACGTCCGAGGTTCTCTATTCCTCATAGGGGTCACCATTTGCGACAGATGAAATGACCAACACCAAGATGTGTTCAGGCATCAGCACTTTATTAAAGCTTTGCACCACTTATATATCTTTTTCCCCCCCAAGCCCCAAGCACGTGCCTACACAATTAACATGATTGGATAATTCTACTTGTCCACAAGCCATTCTTTTACTTCTGGCTGGTTACTGCTTACAGCGCATTAGTCATCTCTCATCCTTCTGTTGTTCCACTTTGTTGTTTATCTTGTCTTCACTCAAGGTCAGGTATAAATTGCTCAAGGTCGAGGCTGCCTGCAGTCTTGGCCCTTAACTCACCAACATTCAGTCATTCTGGCTACTATATAATTTCCTTACAAGAAAACAACTCTGCTCCTGTAGGATGCTCTCATTAGAGGTTCTTCCTGAACTTTTAGAAAAATTCCATGCAAGTGGTGTAACTACTGGTACCAAGTGGGAGCTGCCTGCTGGCTTGTCTGTTGCAAGGAGATGACTAAGCTTACCCTGTGGCCTAGGAGTATCAGCTGCACAATACAGACCTGAAGACCATGGTGGACAAGCAGCACAGGCCTAGGACTGATCAAGTTAACTGTTGTGTGGTTCACTAACTTCTAAACATACAGTGGTCTCCAGGTCAGGATCAATGCTTTCCATCCCTTGATCCACATATAGATTATCTTTCCCCAAAGATACATTATAAATTACATATTATATTAATAACACACAGGTTTCTCAATCCCTAAGTATGAGCCCCACAGAGCAGTCATGGCCTGTCCAAGTTCACTGACTCCTTGAATGCAGCGTTTTCAGCACCATACAGACTGCCAGACTCCAAGAGTTGTGATCAGCTGTACAGAGTTTAACAGACAGAGAGTTACTAACGACATCTCTAGAAGAGTAATGGGACCAATACTGTTCAATACCTTTATTAATTACTTGTCCAGTGGGATGGAGTGCTCTCTCAGCAAGTTCAAATGTAATACCAAATTGTAAGAAGTGCTCCATGGTTAGGGGTTTGGAACACAGAACATGAGAGGCTGAAAGAGCTGGATTTGTTTAGCCTTAAGTTGAGAAGGCTAAGCAGAGATCCTTTTGCTGTCTGCAGCTACCTAATGCAAGGCTACAGAGAAGATAGACTCAGACTCTTGGAAGTGCAAAGTCATAGAATAAGAGGCAATAAGCACAAAAACTGGTAAATTTTATCACAGAAAAGGATTTTTTTTTTTTTTTTTTTATTATTGTGAGGGTGGTCAAATATTGAAAGAGAGACTCAGAAAGACTGTGGAATCTCCCTCCTTGGAGATATTCAGACATTGACTGGGGAAAGCATTGACCATCCTTGTTTAACTGTCTCTGCTCTGAGCAGGGGAAGTCCTTCCCAATCCAAATTGCTCTGTGATTCTATGATCAGGTATCACTGCTTAGTTTTTAGCTGAATGCAGTTAAAAACCTGAAGAATTATTCTTAAACTATTTGCTTCGTGTTCAGAGACTACCATGTATTTTTAATTAAATACTATGTCTTCTGTAAAAACAAACAGTTAGATTTTAATAGGAGAAAGCACAATGTTCCTACTTACGTATATTTTTCAATGGGGCCCAGGCGAAATAATCCACTTTTGCAAATGCTTTGTACAGCTAACTCAATGTAAAAACTAATTTTGTCTCCTAAAGCTAATGGTAGATTTGTATTTGTAAAATATTTGAATTAAGTGAAGGAAATGGTGCTTACATTATGGCAACTGGTTAATCAGTGAGTAATTTACTCTTAATGTGTGAAGTATTTTTTATGGGCTCATTTATGATAATAGATGTTCAAGGCTCAATCAATGTAAGAAATAGATTTATGGTATATTTAGTCATAAAATAATCCAATCTAAGTACTCTTATTTATTACTATTCATAGTTTAATTCTCCTTTTTTTCTTTCATACAATTTACAGAATGTAACTAAAGTCATATACAGTACTTATCAGAAATTTTCAAACAGCATTTATTCACATCTGTCAGCATATTTTTACATTTAGATGTTGGACTTCAAAACACAAGACTATTATCTAATTTGCATAATTATGTGAATAGAAGCATGTCCAACTTTTTCCCATTTCAAAGTAACAAATAGATAAATCATTAACCAGGGAAATGATCTATTCTTCTACAACTTCGTCTTTCTTTTTGTCAGAACATTAGGGTCTATTTTTTAGTTTTATGTATTTCTGATTTTCCCTCATAAACAATTAATTTCCCTCTGTTTCTTCAAATTAACACTGGAAATTATGATCCTCTGGCTATTAACAGAGGCAAAATAAACTGTCGATGCTTGGATATATCCTAAGTATTATTCCAATTTTATATATTCCTGACATTCTCTGTAATTTTAATGTATAGTTCACAAGAGTATGTTTTATAGATGCAGAAGATAGATAGGCTAAGAGAGAAGTAATTGTCATCTAAAGGGATATATACCCTATGGTTAATTATCTTTAATTGTTAGTATGCTATTTTTAACTGATAATAATCCCAGTTAGATTAAAAACAAAAAACAAACAAACAAACAAACAAAAAAACCCAACTTGATGTGATTTTCATACATAATATACTTGAATTTTCTAAATTAGGGAGGAAAAGGTATTGCTACAGGAAATAAGTGAAATTCCTAGTGCAAGGCATTTCATATGATGTCCAAGACATCTGTACCATAATATATAAAGGCTAAAGACTTCTGCTTTACTAGCAGAGGATGATCAGTTGGTCAAATATTATCTGGATATAAAAGTATTATTTGTGATTCTAGACCGCCAATATTCATAGCTTCTGAAGGGTCTGTAAAAGAATGGACATCCTGACATTCCTCTCGAGCCATGAAAAGTCCAGCTGACATACAGGACACATAAAGATTAAGAAAATATCTGTGGTGGAAAATCAGCTGTAATGTGGCTATTTGCATGTGCAGAATTAAAAGGATTAATACTATGAAGAAATTCTGCATTTAGCTAATTATCAAAAGAATAAATGTACAGCACTTCCTAACAACTTGGATCTGAAAGTTAGAAAAAAAGTTCCAAATCTCATTTGTGATGTT
Organism: Antrostomus carolinensis; assembly: GCF_000700745.2. Classification (NCBI taxonomy): domain Eukaryota; kingdom Metazoa; phylum Chordata; class Aves; order Caprimulgiformes; family Caprimulgidae; genus Antrostomus; species Antrostomus carolinensis. The sequence continues at coordinate 31,580 of NW_010333488.1, read as the reverse complement.
TTCCATACGGTATTCAAGTAACCATTTAGTAGGAAACTGTAAGGTGTTTTCTGTTTGGGACTGTGTAGGAACTTTTCTTTTAGATCTACCTGCATCCTGATCCAATGTTGGGATCATTTAAATGTCCTGATCCGATGTCGGGGAAGGTTTCAATATGACCCCAAGAGTGAGATTAAGACACAAACAAGGTCAAATGCTGCACTCCCATAACACTTTTTATTACAAAAAGAAGAGTAATAAAGTGGATAGTGACAGGACAGGATGGGACAAAAGATGGGAAATGAAGCAAAGAGTCGGGATAGGGCAGCAAGAATAGTCACCACCATGGGTCCAGCAGCGAGGCAACGGTGAGGGGTGGGCGAGGAGGTCTCAGTTGCTTGTTCCAGCGGTGATGTGGTGTGGCGTGGTGCGGTGCGGTGCAGTCAGGTGGTCATCCTCTCTGTCTCTCTCCTTCTCTCCCTCCTTTTCTCCCTCCCGGACCTTGCCCGTGCAGGTCCTCCTTAAATACCCCTTCGTGGGCTGTAGTTTCCATAGCAATGGCATGTCTCTTTGTGCCCCTCAGGACTTGGTGGCAGAGACATGTCTGGGCAGAACATCCCCGCAGGCAGGGCGCCTTCACAAGTCGGGGTTTCCAGAACCCGGTGGTCTTGTGAACATCCTTGCAAACAATCTTTGAGACAAGTCTATAGTACAGTTCCTCACATCACCCCGTGGCTCAAAGTTTGCATTAAGACCCATGGTGGTTTTGAGAAAAAATAGTCATCTAGAAAAGGTTGGAAAAGAGCACTTTAAATAATTTTGCAAAACTGATGGCTTGGATTGGTGTACAACATGAATTTGTTTAATGCCGTCAGGAGTAACAGTAGATATAAATTGCATGTTAGATACAACGTGTTGAATTAATTGTATAAAACATGGGACAATACAACCTGTACGGCTAAAAATATGAATAGTGATAGATCATAAAACAAGCTTTCTAAGTGTTTCCATTATTAACTAAGTTTTGTTGGATACTGGCTTTTAAGTTGGAGAAACTGAAATGTAATCAACAGCCTAGCAGAGGCCAAGGTCCAGTATTTTTCTTTACATATGTTTCATAACAGATTACCTGTAATTTACTGGAACACCCTCCTATTTCTTTTGCTCTCTTTCACGTTACTATGGTTAATTTCAACAAGGATTACCCCAGCTAGATCTGGAGCAACATTTATTTGTCCTTTCTTACCATTTTAGCTTCTACTTATAGGTCTCTATAACGTTAATTTTCTCTGCTTTCTTAAGTTTAAAAAAATATTCCTTTTTATCTTCCTCAAAAGGCATAATTTGGGATGGCATTAGGTTAAGCGTAACTTGGGCTGCACCCAACTTCTATACCATGTGACAATCCATCATGTCAGGTTTTTTTTGTGAATGTGCCAGTTGTTCATATTTTAAACTACACAAACAAGATTAACTTGCTGCTGATGGTTCCACAATGCACTGTGAAAATGCCACTCTGACTATGTAACTAAATTGAAACTCCTGAAGGTCAATATGACCATAACTTTCCTTTTGCTTCAGAATACTTTACTCTTTCTTTCTTTAACTCTCTACTCAAGTCTACTGTTACTTAAACACAAATGGTTTACCGTCAGTTTGAGTAACAATAAAGACTCTTAGTTTTCATTAATTTTTATTCTGGAAATATCTTGAAAAAAATTACAAAACCATGAATAGGATCTTGAAGAAAAACACTAGTTTTGTATGAAATAAGACAGCTGAAAAGTGAGTTGCTGCCAGCCAAAAAGATATATGTGAGTTTCTTTGTAAAATTGGAATATTTTGTTACACAGATTAGTGGCAAAAAATTCCGGAACCAAATAAAGCTGAGTTTATTTCAGTTTTTGAATAGGTAAACATATCATATGAAACTATATTCTGCTAGGTTAGTGACAGCAGATATCCTTTAATCAGTATTTCTTGTTTCCTCTGGAGTTATAATTAATTGTTTGATACAGATTTAAACGGGTTATTGCTATCCAGCAACTCACTTTCAGGGGATGGGTGTGATGTCTAAATGAGCTAGCTGATGATTCTAATGAAAAAGATACCATAATCTTTCAGAACACTTACATGAATTCAAGTTGTGTTAGCCTGTATGTATTAAATAGACATCAGAATGCATAATACCCATTTTTTTTGTGTCACCTGAATATTTTTTACATCCAAAAAGATCATTGAGGGGGGAAGAAAGAATGAATGATTACATCTTCTTCATATTTAGATTCCCTGCCAAAGTACTTATATGTAATGAAATAGTATACTTGTCTACAACAACGACAAATAATAATGGTCATCTGAGCAACTTTCAAAATAATTGAAATAAAATCTGTGTTAAAAAATATCTATACTGCTTACAAGTCATCCAAGATTCTGTGTTCAGACAAACCTTATCTAGTTATCAAATGTATGAAACATCAGTAACTACTAGAATTTGTAGTCACTTTTGAACACAAAATCCATTTTTTCCGTGTTTTAATATGCTTAAGTGCACAGTTTTTCCTATTTCCTTTTGCTTATGTTGTATGCCAGATTATTTACAGCATATTCAAAATACTGCATTTAGGTTACAAAGGTATTTGATTCAACACAAAAAATTGCTCAAAAATATTAAAAAATAATTTAGGTTTTTTTGAGAGATAATGAACTTCAAGAAAATATAAAGTCTGAAATATATTTCATATTTTCTTAAAAAGTATTACTCTTACTGAAGAAGTTGTATTACTTTTTGTTGCAAATATTGTATGTGATAGCAGCTAAATTGGTTGCTGTTTCCCACAAAGTGACGAGAAAGCAAAATAAAATTAAAACTTTTAACATCTTTTTTTTGAGTCTGACAAAATATATACTATCTTTGTTAACTTAATGTCCATATTCTGAATACCTTTCTTTTTTGGAAACATTGTGTCCAGATAGATTGCAATAGGTGAAAAATCTTTCCATGGATATCAGTTCACTTAGTCAGACATACACATTTCAAATGAAGAGAAATTAAAAGTGTGAGACACACAAATCTCTTGATGGTACAGTTAAAATAAAACTGTATTTGCCAACATTATTTGAATCAACTGAATAAAATAAAATTTTTATTGTGCAATTATCACATAAAGAGAGGATGTTCCTTGAAAATTAATGATAAGCTGTGATTTGTATTGAGGAAGTCCAGTTCAGAACTTAACCTACAAGATAAGAAAAATCCTGGTAAAAGTTTACAGTCTCTATATATGAACATATATTTTCAAGATTAAAACAATTAGAAAGATCACATTTACGATAATATTTGATCTTATTTTGCAAGTTATTCTTATTTTTCAACTAAAACATCCCATTTAAATCTGAAGGAAAAGGATGTAGACTATAAAATTTGAAGAGTAAATTCTGCTGAGCATTAAGTACTGTAATATAAATTGTATCCATTAATGATATAATGTTAATTTTATTTCCAAATTCTGTTAATAGCTAACTTTAAAAATTAGTAAATACTTACATGAAAAATGGTTGTGTATAGAATCACAACATTATCTTACAGATGCTTCATATTAATACAAATATACATGCTGAGAATGCAATTTATTTTGTGATAAACCTGAATTATTGTTTTTGTTGATAACAAACTAACCACTTAAAAATACTTTAAAGATTACATTCAGAAATCACGTAATTTACTATTTTAGCTTTCAGAAGAAGCATTTGCTAATCATTCTGAAAAAGCTGCTGTAATGTTTCATTTTATTGCATAGTAATATGCCACAATATCAAAGAACTATCAAATAAATATTTGACTGATGTTATAATTTCATGGGACAATATGACAAATTTAATGTATGTTATAAAATATACAGAAAACATTGCCTTCCTAACTGACTGCTTATCTATATAATTTTCTCATTCTCATTTTAATTTTCTTAAAAATTAAATATAATAATATTAAGATAAAAATATGCATATTGATACAAATTTGTGATGAGAAATGCTGGAGGCAAAAATAGGATGAAAGCTAATAAGGTTACATTTGGCTGAGATGCTAAAATAAATTTTTGACAGTGAGGTTAGTAAGAAACTCAATTACCTAAAAGGTTTGGCTAGCATTGTAGTGATCCTATGGCAAAACTTCTCTTACTCATAGCATTAAATAAATATATGGTATTTTATAGTGACTTAGATTTGAAAAGCTATGAGACTTCTTTCATAGAACTTCCTTTTCTTCAGTTTTATGTATTTCAAAAGCATTTAAAAGAAACTTCTTGAATCTAAATTTTCTGCCTAGCAAATAACCTAGCAAATATAGCTACAGTGCCTTTTAGAAGCATTAGATTGTGGAAACTAAAGCATGCCACTGTGACTTTATGAGAATTTAACACCATAAAACTAAACAGAATTTGTGTATACTGAATTTACATTTAACCTTTAGTTTGAGAAAAAATAGTGGTTAGTTGGTCCAAGTATTTCTCCCCTTTCTTCCTTGTCTTAATATCTGTTCCAGCTGCTTTTCTCCTTCCCTTCTAATCCTTGTTTGTTAGTTGCATTGATTGTTCGTTTATTTTTTCAGACAATAATTTATTTGGTTTCATTGTTTACTATTTGTAGCTATTAATATAATGTTGTGTTTAAAATGGCTATATTAGGATAACATTTATTTTTATTTTTGGACAGGCAAAAAACCTAAAAGAATTATTTTCAATTTTAAGACCTTCTTTAAAATAGATGGGGAACCAATATCCATTCATGAAAAAAAAAAAAATATATATTGCCTTTTAAAATGCAGAAAAAACCGCAAATGTATATATATACACATGTACTTGCCTATATGTATGTATATATATTTGTGTGTGTGCATCTAGATGTGTGTCTAGATGTTATTATGAGTGTAACCAGCATTTAAAAAAAATCAAGATCAACCTACCTAGATTTGGGTTATATTGGTAATGTTGCTTTGCTACAGTTATTTTCCTACTATCACATAATGGAACAAAGAAAAAAAAATCCTAAAGGAATTTTATGTAGAAATTTTTTAACAGGAAATAAAAAATCAAGTATAATAAGAGGTAGTTATTAGAATTCAAAACTATTAATCTACTCCTTATACTGTATATCTAACAGAGGTTTTTGTAATTTTCCTATATTTAAAGTGTGCTTTATGTCTAGACAAGAAAAGGTGATTACTGTATTCCGTGATAATCATAATAATTTAACCTTCAGAATGAAGTTAGGGGTTTAAGACAACTATGTCCTGTCAGTACCCAGAATCTCTTCTGTGTTAAGGAAAACAAAATGTGTGACTGACTTTCAAATAACTATGAGATAAGAAATTAATTGGAAGACATTTCACACTATTGTTGCTTATGTTAACATTTACCATTAGAATACTATTTATTACCCTTATTAATAATTTTGCTGTAAGTTTACAATAAGTAAAGGACAGAGGAGAGTTCAGTCAATAATAAATAATTTTTCTTCTTTTAAATATAAATTATTACAAAATATATTTTAAATTCTTACACAGAAATATATGAAATAAACCATTTCTTCACTTTTGACATGAAGATACCCCATCTGTGAAATTCTTTTATGAGCAAAATTTAGGTCTGTTTTCTTCAGCTGGAGAGACAAGCTTAGTATACTTAAAGAAGGTTTTTTTTCATCTACCTTGTAAACTAACCAAAAAAACCCCAACCAAAGAAAAGTGGTAGACTTGATTTTTTCACCACCTAAAGGCAATCCATTTAGAGGAAGATAGGGATTGTAAAATTCAGGATTCCTGGTAGTTATTGTTTGCTGGTATTGTGCTTTTTGGAGGAGGGGAGCATATTTCAGAATGCAAAATTTATTTTTACTTAAGGTTGCAGTTGAAGTTGTATCAACAGAGAGGCAAATGGGAACATATTTTGGCTTATGGATTTGTATTTTATTTATAACTTGTATTGAAATTCAGATTTTTTTTTTTTTTTTTTTTTTTTTTTAATCTGGAGCATGTTGAGCAAAGTGTGTATTTGGCATTCTAAAAATATTAAATAACACAAACCATAAGTGATTATTGCTAACTACAGGAAGATTATTTAGAATAAAAATTAAAATGGAAAAGATGAATTGTATATTTTTTAGGGGGTTGTGTTAGCTGAGTCATAGAGAGGGAAATATAATGAGTATCCACTGTCAACATTTTAAGTAATTATGGAAATTATTATAGATTAAGATATCTATTCAGTTCATGCCAGACCAGGGGAAGAGATTTCCAGAAGGTAGGCCAGATGGTTAAGTGGGTTTCACTGCAATATATGCTGACCCATCCCTAGTGCTCCAAAATTCACCATCATGTCTATGAGACACTGTTAAATCAGTAGTAATCTCAGTTGCAATTCAGTGTGCTGAAAGATTGTCAGAGTTTGAGATCACGCATTTTTTGCACCTAATATTTTTTTTAAAGGGGCAACTTTTATTTTTATAATCTTAATCTGTGTTATTATTAGCCAAGTGTCTTGTCTTTTGTTTAAAAACATTTATAAACTTTCAACAATTATTTCAGTTAAAAGCTAAGCAATAACAAATTTCCCAGACATAAAGGAACAATGTAATATGTTAGTAGTGTAGCAGTGTAAAGGCAGGTTAACCCAATACCCACTATAACTCCTATCTCTTTCTTGAAAATTTTTCTTTATGAGTGCTACTTTCCTCACTACAGAACTTTCCTCTTATAAAAAGTTAATGCTGGAATGTCTTTCTGATACTGCCCTTAAATATTGCCTTAAAAAAGTAAGATATCTGTAACCCCACCCTGAACACTGTAATTCAGCACTTTTTTGGTATGTCTTTTATTGATGCTATTTTATCATAATTCTCTTTACTTTTTTTGATCTTGTTTATGAGGCATTTACCTCTATTCTCAAAGGTATTAAATAGAAAAAGACTGGGGCAACAGGAAGGCAAACTAGTCACTTTACATAGGCAGCCAGTTCCCAATAGAAAAGTTTATTTAGAAGGAGACTGACTAGGATTACTCAATTTCCTGCTTCATTGAGGATCATACCATCTTAGTCAGTTCCCTTGGCTCTGTGTGTAAGGAGCTTAATGAAGAGGGAAATTAATTCTCAGTGGCAACCACCTGTAGCTACTAACTTATTCACTCATGTTGTCTGTTCTCCCTGGCCCTCATCTGACTGTAAGAGCATTTGTCACTCATCTAAATTCCATTTTCTGAGCACTCTAGGATGATACTTGGGTTTCTGTTATATGAATGGTGTCTAGTATACAGAGTCTACAAATATTTATGTAAACATTGCATCAGGACTAGTTGATAGCAATTTCATTGCAGTTCCTCTGGACAAGTCTAGGCACTTTCCAGGCTGTCCTCTTTTGGATGGTGCTACTGCACTCCCAGCTGTTGCTGATACCTGGACGCTAGCAGAACTTGAACAACTAAATAAGATACTGTAGTTCAAAAAGAAGTTCTCAATTAGGCAATGCTTAACCTTAAAAAGAACTTGACTGTGATTTTAAATCTGTCAGTTGTGTCCAGTAATGTTCTTGGGGTTGTACAGTCCAGCATCTTGCTCACTGCTAGGTCCAATCACTATACAGAGAGGAGGCATTCCATCAATAAAGCCCAGAAGAAGTCCTGATTTTATAGATATCACTTAATACATGCTGACATGATAATATTCCGTAAAAAATCTAGTCTTACCAATTTTTTTAAAATGTTAATTATATTCCTCTTTTTCTTTTCTTCTGATCGGGATAGAATAGTTAGTCTGTATTGGGTTTGTGTGGCAAGGTTTTGGTAGTGGCAAGGCTATAGTGCTGGCTTGGTGGGCACCAGACATCCAGACAAAGTAAACCTACCACATAGTCACACACCCCTAAAGGCTAGACATTAAACATTAGCTGTATTCAGAGAATTAGGTTTCTAGGTGCTTTGAAGCATGTACATATGGCTACTTAATGAGGTAGCTGGGAACGTGTTACATACCTTTCTCAACGTAACAGCATCACAAATATATACCCTGCAGATGGATGCCTGCAATCATTGCTGGCCATCTTATCTCCCAATTACAGAAATTTAGATTCCTTCTCATGACACTAAGAGATGAAAATTCATTTCCCCTTTTTGCCTTAGGGAATTTTTCTTATTCCATACATAAGTATCCACCCTACAAGAAGGGCCTTTCAGATGAAAGCCTTTCTCATGTCCATGCTAAAAATGTTGCCTGAACTATATATATATTTCACAACCAGTTCTGATAACAATGACTAAACGCGGGACTTTCCGCCCCTAACAAGCACCCTAACCCACTGATTTATACATTCCCCTTTGGATATGACTAGTCAAATAGATTACTAATTTATGGAAGGTAGTCTGTAGACTAGATAACTAGATAACTACACCAGTGTTTTCTAAGAGAAATTATGAGTTAGTTATTTTCAGATAACAAAGAAAATAAACTTGTGTCTTCCGGCAGTGTACTAAGTAATGAAGTTTTGCACAAAACGAAGTACATTTTTTTTTCTATCAAGACATTTTTTTTTTTCTTTTTTCTTAATGGAGAAGGGCTTTCATACTGACCAAGTAGGGTTTTCTTGCCTATGGAATTTGGAATGAATGTTGGCATTTGTTGATAGTACCTTTTTAAATAATCACATAAATAAGAGAGTTAGAAAAAACCTACATGCTCTGTATTTTCCTAAAGAAGAACATAAACAATATCTGCCTTCAAAAAGCAGATGATTTAAGCTTAAGTTAGGGCAGCTAACTATTTTCTGGAGCAAGGTATTTTAAGAATTGATTAAAATTTAGGATTAAGATTCTCGTGGTTATCTACCTTAGAGTATCAGGCAAGAAGAGTTTCCTGCATTCATTACTGAATTCACTGGATTAATCTTTAGATGTTCCTGTAATAACTGAAAGGGAACAAGAAAACAAAGACTTCTATTGAGTGGTTGAAACATTCACCTGGGTTTGCTTCTTGTTGAGGATCAAATGTCATGAGGATGGAGCCAGGCTCTTCTCAGTGATGCCCAATAAGACAAGGAGCAATCGGTGTAAGCTGGAACACAGGAGGTTCCGTTTAAACTTGAGAAAAAACTTCTTTACAGTGAGGATGACGGAGCACTGGAACAGGCTGCCCAGGGAGGTTGTGGAGTCTCCTTCTCTGGAGACATTCAAGACCCGCCTGGACGCCTTCTTGTGTAATTTCATTTAGGTTCTTGCTCCGGCAGGAAGATTGGACCAGATGATCTTTCGAGGTCCCTTCCAATTTCTGTGATTCTGTGATTCTGTGATTCTTGTGGAAGAGTTGCTCTCTACGGAATCTATAATCTGCTTCTGAAAGAAGTTATTCAAAAGTGTAAGGTAATATCTGATGCCAAAACATCTTTTAAGAAGATTGAAAGCATAATTTTTGTAAATGTACACAAATGTAAACACATGCTTACATACATATTTCAGGCTTTCAAGGACAATCCAGGTCTTGCCTACTGTTTGTAAGTATTTTGATGGGAAAATATTCCATCATCTAAGATTTGCATTGTAACATTGTAGAGACAATTGTAAAGAAAGAGAAGATCCTATGGTTGTCAGCTTGCTTATATATATATATATATATAAAGAAGAATCAAGGATCTACATTAATATTGTGTTACATTTTGGCCTAGTTTATCCTCATGTTTACTAACAAGCACTGTGACAATGCAGTTCTTCCTAGTTGTTATGCCAGAGTTAAAAGAAACAGTGATCCATCTTATTACTTTCAGAAGCTTCATGGCAAATATCAAGACAAGTATTTTGTATAATCTATTAAAGAAAATTAGACAAAGACTGAACAGTTCTACCATAAGTATCAATGTCACAATGCATCTCAGAATCAACACCCATCTGTTTATATATAGCATTAAATAAGAACAGGCATGATATATCTTTATTTTCATATAAAGAAAAACACAAAACCCCATAAATATATGTAGAAACTACCACAACTTGGAAGAGAGTGAAACAGGTTTTAATTTTCTTAAATATTTTTTTTATTTAACATTATTTACAAAGCTTGCAGAAGACTTTTGAGCACAATATTCTTAAAGCAATTCTTCTGTCATCCATTTCCCCTCTAGCTTTTGAATCTCTGCAAATACCTATAAATAACAGATAAAAGTCAGAACAGGAAAAAATCTGTACATAGCAGAGTAACAACCCTGTCAATGAGATTGTTTCAGCTATGGTTAGGATATCCTAATAGGTTCATAAGCAATCACTAAGACAATGAACTATTTGTTAATCGCCTGAGAGCTGCCTGGCAGAAGCTGGATGTGCACTGGAAATGAAAGACTGCGTGGTATTAAACTAGTTGTAGTGTATAAAGTGACAATTATGCACATATATTAATGACTTAAATGTTGCTATTTATTTTTAAAAACCTATAAATTTTGGGAACAGATAAATCTTTAACAAGCTTCAACCCAATGTTAAGAAACTGTTTTTTTTTTTTTTTAACTAAAATATCCTCTATAATTGTATTGAACATTGGATGAGTTTATTAGTAAAGAGTTAGTACTAGAAGAATTATAGTGACATTTATAAATCGATGTTGAAAATTTCCAAAAAGATTCCTCCAAATCCAGATTAAAATTAGTTATTTTACTCAATGAAATGAAGAACGAGGGAAAATCTCAAGACAGAAAGATGGTGATTGAACAGACCAAGCCTACAGTGGATATGCAGGCACTTCATTGTACCATACAGAAGAGATTTCTAGGCATAAATTCTGTAGCTGGTCTACAATGGACACATTAGGCCTGATAGATCTCACATATGGAGAAAGGGGAGGCACATGTACACAAAGCACAGCTAATCTGGAATATGTAAACTAACCCTTTGCTTGGGTTCTGGCCAGTTCAAGCCAGCCTATTCACAGCTTTAGCAGATTGCTGGGAACCCAGAAAGACTGTTTTAGCAGCTGAATTATCTTCTTCACTATTTGGAAAATAATCGTAGCTAGAAAAGGAGAACATATCTACAAACATATAGGGGTACTCAGATCAGGGTTAAACACAAAACTTAGACAATTTTAAACTGTAAATTTATGGAAACTAACAGATTAGGAGGAAAAAGTGAAATGCTTTTTTTTACAATTACTATAATATCCCAATTTGCTAAAGTACATGACAAATAACATGTCCTAAAAATAGGCCTGTATTTCCAATAAAGTACAAACAATAAACCTAATCTGCTGTTTTAAACTACTAATTCCGAGTCTGAAAGAATATGAATGGACGGGGAGGTTTTTTGTTTGTTTGTTTGGGGTTTTTTTTCATTTTCTATCTGCTTTTGAGGTGCTGTAATTAACTTTTTAACAGGAACAATTCTTTTTGCACATGGCTTTTAACAGTGAATGGATGGTGCCAAAGAAAATTCTGTGGAGTAAAATACAGAATGTGAAGTGACTGAAAAAAACAGATTGTAAAGTATATTCTTCCACACTGTGAAATCCTAATGATGACAGATTGCTGTCATCATCAGAGACTGAGCTCTGTTATTTGCCAAAGTGATTACACAGTTCTGACAAATACGCTGGAAATATTTCAGCACAGAATATTTGAGGCAGCAATATACTTTACAACAAAAATATTTGTGTGAATATTAGAATATGTAAAGCATCTCAGGATGCATAGCTCCACGTACATTTTCAGCTATCTGCCTATCTGCCAATTTTCTTTAGCTCCATGAGAAGCTGCTAAAACCTACCTTCAGCAAACTGCACTGTTTCCCATGGTTACTCCTTTTACCAAGAACTGTGCATCCCAGTCTTGCTCAGCATGAGATCTTTTCTATTTTCTCACCACCCACTTCCTCTCTTACTTTCAGACATCCCTCTTCTAACTTTCTTACTGTATATGTATGGCTAAATTGTATGGAGAAGCGAGTTATTTTTAACCAGTTTCTACACATTTGCACCCTGCTTGCTTGTGGACTTGTGATGGTTTAAGAAAGGCAGTCACCTTTATGGAAATGGAAAAATGGAAAAAAAGAACACATGAAGACCGCTGCTTGTGTTTCTTCTGTTTTCTCGACCTTACTGTTATTTTCATTTTTCTTCCTTCTGATTTCCTCTTCCCTTCACACCATCTGTTTCAAATTTTAAAGTATTTTTTCACATATTTGAGTTAGTTAGGATTTTATTTATTTTATTTAAGATTTTCTACCAAACATTGTTTCTATTACTTCACTAATGCTGGCTTTGATATGACAAAATATTTTTTCTTATTCTTCTTTATGAAGAACTACTGTGACTAATTCACTGCTATGACTGTTTCCTATACACAGTTTCCTAGATATGATTTTATACAGCTTACAACAGATAATGAAACATATTTTACTGTTTCCAGTGTTACAATTGTCCTATGTTAATAATAATTTTATTAGATGTAATAATTTTATAATGTTGCTCATCTATCATTTGTTTTCTCAGCAGCAAAATGAGACATTTAGTTTGCATTTTCTTTGGCACTGTTTTTGCCAAAGATATTTTACAATTTGAAAAAAAAAAAAATGTTGCTGAAATAGAAAATTAATCCTTTATATATAATTTTTGAAATGATTGTTTTTTCATTCTTAATATACTTAGTACTGTTTCTTTGGACTTATGAACTACTAAATTGACATTCATTTTACCTTTACTTAAATGATCATTTGTCCTTGGCATATTTACATCCTCTAAGCAAGTTAAGAGTTATTTTTTAATTGATAAAGTATATGTAATTAATTTTATGATTCTGTGCTCTCCTCAACCCCCAACACCACGACTGCTATAAATCCACGAACTTTAACTCTTCCTTCAACAGAGGAATTTTTCAATTTATCAACAGATGAAGAAATATGGATTCTATTTCTAGTTCTAATCGTTGAAGTTTATACCAATGTATATGTCTTGATTTAGCTTCCACATTCTTTTAAACCTCATCTATCTGTCTTTTTTGATTATTAATAAACTCTTAGAATTTATCTTTACCTTGATTCCTTTACAGAATCGATTACAATAAGCACTGGGCTCTCTGTGCTTGTCTGCAATAATATACTGACACTGTACCGCATGGCATTCTTGTCTCTAAATTGGAAACATGTGGGTTTGATGGATGGACCACTCCATGGATAAGGAACTGGCTGGATGGTCACACTCAAAGAGTTATGGCCACCAGCTCAATATCCGAGTGGAAACCAGTGATGAGTGGTGTCCCTCAAGGGTCGGTATTGGGACCAGTGTTCTTCATCATCTTTGTCAGTGATACGGACAGTGGGATTGAGTGCACCCTCAGCAAGTTTGCCGATGACACCAAGCTGTGTGGTGTGGTTGACACACTGGAGGGATGGGACACCATCCAGGGGGATCTTGACAAGTTTGAAAGGTGAGCCTGTGCTAAATTCATGAATTTCAACAAGGCCAAATGCAAGGTCCTGCACCTTGGCCGGGGCAATCACAAACATGAATACAGACTGGGCGGTAAGTGGCTTGAGACCAGCTCTGAGGAGTGTTGGTGGACAAGAAGCTCAACATGAGCCAGTAATGTGCGCTTACAGCCCAGAAGATCCAACTGTATCCTGGGCTGCATCAAGAGAAATGTGGCCAGCAGGTCGAGGGAGGTGATTCTCCCCCTGTACTCTGCTCTCATAAGACCCTACCTGGAGTACTGAGTCCAGTTCTGAAGCCCCCAACACAAGAAAGACATGGACCTGTTAGAACAAATCCAGAGGAGGGCCATGAGGATGATCAGAGGGCTGGAGCACCTCTCCTATGAGGACAGGATGAGAGAGTTGGGGCTGTTCAGCCTGGAAAAGAGAAGGCTCCGGAGACATCTTATAGTGGCTTTCCAATACATGAAGGAGGCCTACAAGAAAGCTGGGGAGGGACTTTTTACAAAGGCAGTTAGTGATAGAACAAGGGGAAATGGCTTTAAACTGAAAAGAGTAGGTTTAGATTAGATATTAAGAAGAAATTCTTGACTATGAGAGTGGTGAGACATTGGAACAGGTTTCCCAGAGAAGCTGTGGATGCGCCCTCCCTGGAAGTGTTCAAGGCCATGTTGGATGAGGCTTTGAGCAACCTGATCTGATGGGGAGTTTCCCTGTTGATGTCAGGGTGGTTGGAACTAGATGATCTTTAAGGTCTCTTCCGACCCTAACAATTCTATGATTCTATGATTCTAATACTGAAAGACAATAAAGAAAGGGATCCCTTTGTGTCCTTGACTCCTGTTCCATGCTATAATAGCCATCAAATTCTACTATAAAATACAAAACAATACAGTAATATGGAGCTGGGAAGATTAGGAAAGTAGTACAAAAATTTTAGATTTAAAAATGACTGTGTGCTGATTTTGGCTGCGGTACCTTTAAATTTCTTCATAGTAGCTGGTATTGGGCTATGTTTAGGATTTGTGCTGAAAATAATGTTGATAATGCAGAGATATTTTTGTTACTGCTGAGCAGTGCTTACAGAGACTCAAGGCCTTTTCTGCTTCTCACACCACCCTACCAGCGAGTAGGCTAGGGGTGCACAAGAAGATGGGAGGGGACACAGCTGGGATAGCTGATGCCAACTAACTAAAGGGATATTCTGTACCACATGATGCCATGCTCAGCATATAAAACTGGGGGAAGGAGAAGAGAGAGACTTTTGGAATGATCTCATTTGTCTTCCCAAGTATCCATTATGTATAATGGAGCCCTGCTTTCCTGGAAATGGCTGAACACCTGCCTGTCACTTGTGAAGTAGTGAATGGATGCCTTGCTTTGCTTTTATTGTGCATGTGACTTTTGCTTTACTTATTAAACCATCTTTAGCTTGACCCATAAGTTTTATCACTTTTGCTTTTCTGATTCTCCCTCCCATACCATCTTGGGGGGGTGAGCCAGCAGCTATGTGGTGCTTACTTGACCACTGGGGATAAACCATGATAGGCTGAATAACGCTATAAGAGTGTAGATCAACTGCAAAGACGAAATGTAAATATGTTTTAAAATCAGATATTAAAATAATTTTTCATATATGTTTGGAAATAAAATGTAACCATTATTTACAATTAAATCTGGGATTAAAATAATTTGGTGAACTGTTCAGAAGATTGCAATTAGGAATTGTTACATTATCAATGAGACAACTGTAAATATTCATGTCAATGAATATGTAATGATCATTGACAAAATTATTGTCTGGAATTTGAGATTTCCAGGATCTGCATTGTTTATATATTATATAAACACTATATGTGTTAATGAAAAACATTTTTTTTTCCTTTTCTCATTTAAGACCATTCTTTTTTGCTGAAGTTATCTACTGAGATGATTTTTAAATTCATATTTCAGTGTATGTCACTGAGGCCTCTGAAGATAATTTTCTCTCATCTAAATTTTGATTAAGAAAACATAAATGGTTCAACTTCAGCTGTTCTCTGCATCTCTAGTGGGGACAAGTAGACGTTTCTCAAAAACAAGCTGGCTTACTTAATTTTCTTTCTTTAGGTTGGTTAGAAAGGTTACTTTTAGGTTTAATGAGCTAGACCTTAGACTGGTGCCTCAGACAGATGAAATGAATCCAAACTTAAATGATTTAGGAAAAAAATATAGCTGTGAAGTTGATTTTATTTTAATTAAATCATCACATATATTTTAATTATATACTGAATATTAAAACAAATGAAAACAACATCTGACTTTAATTTTCTTCACTTTTGTCTTCCTGTCCCTTCTTAGTTGATAGAATTTATGTTTAACAATGCAGAAAACTGCCGATGATAGCTTGCTTTTAGTACCTAGCTCTCACAAGTTTGTTAGTAGCAATGTGTGCAGGCTGAGTTGCACAGCCAGGCAAATGGAGTAACAGGAAATGTGTTGGATCTACAAAAATTATTTTTATTCAATTTTTTAAATTAATCTGTTTATTACTGTATATGCAAGTTCTAACTCTTTTCAGAAAGTTATTATAAGATTCTTAGACTGTTAGGAACTTAATTCAACATTTGCAAGGGCTTCAATATCCTCTGGAGCCAAGAAGTTAGTAAAGGCATTCTATGGTAGAGTTTCTATGGGATGCAACTAGATAGGGATCTGGGATTACTGTACTAAATTCTTAGAGGCTTAAGGTCTGGAAAGAGTTTTATAGTTCACCGGATTTTTAAAAAAAAAAAAACAATCCAGCAGCACAAAACCCAAGAAAATTAGAAAATCCTGAGGAAATATAGGACAATAAGGTATGGAGTGTAATATATAGGCATTGAGCACTGTGAGTTGGCTACTCAGCATTAGACTTTAGGATGACCAAAGGCTGATGCACCAGTTACTGCAGCTCTCATCTGTGGTCTACAGAGACGTGGAAAGTTGCCTCGTTCTGACTTCTGCTTCCTTTTCTCCCTAGAAAGAGAAAAACTGCACAAACATCTGAAGAATAAGAATAATCTGGCCAAAGATCACAAATCTCTGAAGTAAGGAAAATTAAGGCTTTAGGAGTGCAGTTTGAATCTAAAAGCCAGTGTTAGATTTTATAATGTATTTATCTCAATATGTTTCTATAATATAATGACTCCCACCAGATTCTGGTATGGTAAGTAATTAGTTACAGCAAAAAGGACAGTTTAATTTATCTGTCATTCCACGTATTAATGAAAATGTTTCTATGCCATGCATAGCAGTATATAATATAATCTAACTAAAATCCCCAGTTATGCCAGTGGTTTAAACACATTCCTAATCTGAAGACAAAAAAAAAACAAAACAAAAAAAACAAACAAACAAAAAAAACCCACCTAATTGCTCTTCTGCTAAAATAAATCATTCACAGATGATATCACAAATGGTAAGATGATGAGAGAACATGGTCTCTGAGGAATTAAGTTTATTTAGATGAAAAGAAAAGACTGTGAGGAATACAATGATAGCTTTGCAATATATCCAGTGTCTTCATATTGACAACTGAAAACTAGCTCTTCCTGTCTGCTATATTTGCTTCATTGAAGTACTTTCAGTTTTGAGAGACATTACTTGTCTGTTTTCAGAAGTCTGAGCCTAGTGAATTCTGCACCATTTCTGGGCAATCAAAACTGTTAACTGGAGGCCTAACATGATTTTATATCTTTCAGTGTGTGTATGCCTATTACTTAGCACAAGAAATAGTGTAAAATGACCATAAGATAAAATAACACCAGTAAAAGATTAGTGAACGTGATTGACAGTTAATCACAAAAATATACCACATTCAGATTTAATCCTCCTCAAAGTAACTAAGATGACAATCAAACATAAGAATTGAAAACAATTTGGAAAGAAATAAATAGGTCAGGTTCATCTGAGACAGAAACAGTAGAAAACTACTATTTTTGGACAATGGCCAATGTATTTGTTAGCTTATGTATAAATCTGTACTTGCAGCAGCTATATATAGATATATATATGTATTTATATATATACAAGCCTTACACATATAAAGATGACTTAGTATTAACAGTATCAATCACTTTGTATTTGTAATGAAATAATGTATAAGAATATTAACTGGATTGTAGTAGAGAACTTGTTTTCCTCTTAGGGTTTCCATTTTTCTTTTAAATACTGTCTCTCAGCTTCAGTTAGATAAGTGTTATTTTATTCCTAAGAGACTGACTATTGAGTAGTAACCTTTGAAGTAAAATATTAGTTTAGACACAGGATTTTTTTCCTCATTTTTTTTTTTTCCCATAATCTTAAATTCCATAGTAGCATAATATGACCACTTTCTTTTTTCTTTTCTTTTTTTTTTTTTTTTTTATTCTCTGTCTCTTCCTTATTTGATTTGGTGACAAGAATTTTAAGTAAAATCTTGACATTTTAAAATTGTAAGTGTAACATATCACTTGGAGATCTAAATTAATCTGGATTGTCTTGCTTCCCAACTGAGATCCAGGGAGGGGGGGAAGAGGAGCCCATATAATGAAGGGTTTTATTACTGTGATATTTTCTCATTTCCATTGCTGTTGGCACTTCCAGGTAAAAATAAATTTCATGGTAACTGTGCAATTACATCTAAATCCAGTTCTGTCTGATTCACAAGATTGCATTCCTGGATCTCAGGTATCATCCTGTGTCTACAACCTTCTACAACAATTTTTATTTTAGAGTCATTCAACAGTTCAGTATATGCGTTTTTCTTGTTGTTACTATAAACTAAAGTCTAATAAAACAATTTTATGCAATAGTTACTTGTCTACTAGGCAACTGTTATCACAACCATCACAAACTAAAGTTGTCTCAGATCAATAAAAAGTCAGTGTCTTTTTTCTGGTGTTGGCAAAAATAATATTTCCTATGCTGCACGATACCAGAATAAGAAATTAAATTGATCAAAGTTTTCATATTGCATTTCTTATTATTCTCATTTTTTCATATTATTCAGGTATACTTATTATATGCATAAATTGAGTGAAGACAGAGGAAAATATTTGATAAAATTTAGATTTGAGAGTTTAATGGTTGTATTTGATGGTCTTTTCCAACCACTATGATTCTCTGAATAACAAAAAGGAGATTGAAATATGAAATAATATGATCAGGAAATTATTTATTTTTTTAAGAAAGCCACTATACTGAAATAGTTTAATTAAATCTGAAATGAATGA
>NW_010333488.1:0-12874 GCF_000700745.2 Antrostomus carolinensis | reverse complement strand
GGAATGGTCATAGTTGGAATTCTCTAAAATCCTGTTGTCTGTCCTTTATCATTATGTATGCCTTCCCAGTCCCTTAATACCACTCTTCGTTGTTTATTTCTCTTACATTTTCCATTATTATTAATGAAAAACGAAGTCTTATAAGTTTTATGTTACTTTCAAAGCTTATGTTTAGTTTTTCAAAGAGAAAGTTTGGAATAAAAAGAACTGAGACCAGAGAAGGGCTGTGTTATAGAAAATGTCAGTTTGAACTGCATAATATATGAAGTTTGTATACAGGATGAAAAGTGGAGAATGAAGAAGCTGACGTTCCATATTCAATTAACTTCTATCTTAGCACTTCAGGTATATCAGTAGAGAGTTTGTGTAAGCTTAATACTGAAAGCATGTAATATGAAAGCGGCTTTGTTTTACTGTAGTTATTTTTTAAGCAAAAAGCACAGTTTGTGAGTTTGTGCTGGCAGGAACTGTAATTTAAAAGCATTTTGGCAATCAGTTTTTCTGGCTGAAACTCAGTCAATAGCTACTTTAAATTCACTGATTTCAATGATATCATATAATACGATGAGTATGGTGATTCTCCTTTCATCAATTTGGAACTTGCACAAGTGATTTAGCTATATTTTTATATTAGCTGTGGTTTCATTAGCTTTCATTAAACAATTAAAACAATAAAATTTAACATATGAGGGCACATGATATCTAACTTGTTTTGGGAAGTGGTGGCTTAAAAAGCATTAATAAAAAAGGTATCACTTATAGAAGGATCAGCATTAATAACATTTCTTCCTTAGCCCAAGACAAAATAAAAATAATTTTGTTTATTGGTTGTATGTTCAGTGTTTGAGATAGCTAAGATATTAAGAAAAAGAGAAATGAAAGGGGAGAGTTACTAAGTTTTAAAGCCACTTCCATCAATCCATCAAACGCAGAATCAATGCCTTTCCCAGTGACAGAATATAACAGAAAAAAAAAAAGTAGGAAAAAAATTAAAATAAATAAGAAAAAATGCACATTTTTGTCAGATAAGTATATTGTGTTTAAAAATGCCCTCTAACACTTCTTCACCCTAGTCTTCCACAGTATCTTGGTGCCTTTCTCCTATGCCCCTTCATTCATAGATTCCCTTTCCATGCTTTAATATCTTCCTGGAAAGGGTGTTCTGTATGTCCATTGCAAATCCCCTTTCTTTTTTATAGAAGCAATGTACTAGAAAGAACGTGATAAAAGAGAATCATAATCACAAAATAAAGATCCTAAAATCATACCATTATATCACAATAGAATGTCAGAACAGCATAATGTTGTTATTACTCTGCAAGTAATACTATAATGTCAAGGATATCTTAAGTTATTAAGCCAAAGGATAACTAATAAAACAAATTCTGAACCTATTCATTGCAGTAAGTGTATAGCCCAGTCAGTGAAATTAACATAAATTAGTACTTTTGATCCTAATTTGAATATGGGCATAAGATGCAATGCTATTCTGGTCCTTACCCAGTTTTCACTGAAGATAATGGCAGATTTTTTTACCTGATTCCAGCAAGATTTAGATAAGATTTAATCTATGACACAATAGATAAAAATATATACTGTAATACTATTTAATGTTATTACTTAATTAAATTAAAGGGGTTTAGTTCTTTTGACTTTTTCTTGTTTAGTAAGGAGCAATATTTCTTAAACTTTCAGAACATTTCTGAAAACAATTATATTTGTTTATTTTATTACTTTTATTTGTCTATTTTTGTGTTACAGGAGTGGACAGTACAGACACAGGTATGATATACATGAATAATTTTCTATATTTTATATCCTCTTTAAATGTACAGCTACATCACAATCTGTTGTATAGTGCCATAATGTTAAAATTGTGTTCTTTCACTTGGGATAAGTTATTGAAGAGGTTTATTTTGCTAAAATTTATAAGGAAAGGAGTAAGGTAGAGACATAATGTTACATTTGTGGATTATTTAATTTTTGTATTTAGATTATTTTCAGTGGTGTCCTTTTTGAGAAATAGAATGAAATCATTGCTTACTGAAATGATCAGACTAATAGCACAAGAAACACATATTATGTGGCAGCAGTGTCAGATCCTTGATTCTTCTGTTGTAAGGAACCTCACATCCATTAGAGATTGTCAAGTGAAGTGATATTTTTTAATGTTCACAACCATTCTTGTTTGGGTTTTTAAAATATTATTTTAATTTTATTTTCCAGCCTACTGGCCATTGTTCTAAGTCATCTCCCTTGTAAAATAGTCATACTACATATTAGGAGGGCAGTGGATCAAAATTGCTAGTTTAGGACATGTGATCTTCCCATAAAATGATAAGAAACCCAGTAAATGATATGCTGGAACTAAACTTCAACTGATGGCATAAATAATAAAATGCTCATAGCTAACACTTTTGTCAAAATGTTTAATATGCTGCTTTAGAGAATTACACTAAGAATGTCAAAATAAACCTTGGTGCCACATTTAGGATTACACAATTAGATTAACAGAGAAAAGCTAGAAATGAAAAATTCTCATAGTGTTTTTCTAAAATATTTCTGGTTTCTTATGCAGAAGTAGATAACCATAAACAACTTCAGAATTTTGTTGAGTGATTTAGAAGTTGTTATGAGGGAAGGATTTTAAAATTTACAACTCATTGAGGATTTATAGTGTTTTTGCTTTAGCCAACAGCTAGAGGATTGTCTGCATCTCAAATGAGAGTTGTACTAGTCTGATGGCACCAAAAATGCATAATGTTTGAAGAGATTTTTTTAGACAAGGAGCTGAAGGAAGCACTGAAAAACATCTATGTCAGTATAAGACCCTGGCAAACTATACCAGAAAATAAAAAATATTCCAGAAAGAGATGGGGAAAAAAAAAAAAAAAGAAGTAGCTGAAATAGAAGGAATGGATGAGGTCATAGAAACAAACATAGAAAAGGCATCTAAATGAAGAGGTAAAATACACCATTAATTCAAAAACCACCTGAGCAAATGTAAAATAAACTCTCACATGCACAAAAACCACCCTAAAAATATCGATTATTTAAGTGAAAAAAAAAAAAAAAATAGAAGAGGTAGGTCATTCCTGAGTACCACTTGACTCAGATGAGCTAAAAAAAACCCCAACAGATTGCTGCTGAATTAAGTTTTAAAGAATGGATAAAGGACTGGGGCCTCCAACATAAGATGATCGGAAGGCTGGAGCACCTCTCCTTTGAGGACAGGCTGAGAGAGTTGGGGCTGTTCAGCCTGGAAAAGAGAAGACTCCGGGGAGATCTTATAGCGGCCTTCCAGTACCTGAAGGGGCCTACAAGAGAGCTGGGGAGGGACTTTTTACAAAACCAAGTAGTGAAAGAACAAGGGATAATGGGTTTAAACTGGAAGAGGGAAGATTTAGATTAGATATTAGGAAGGAATTCTTTCCTGTGAGGGTGGTGAGACACTGGACCAGGTTGCCCAGAGAAGTTGTGGATGCCCCCTTCCTGGGAGTTTCTCATGGAAATGAGGCTTTGTGCAACCTGGTCTAGTGGAAGGTGTCCCTGCTGATGGCAGGGGGCTGGAACTAGATGATCTTTAAGGTCCCTTCCAACCCATACCATTCTATGATTCTATGGTGACATAGTAAAATGTGGTAGTCAAGTAGCATTACAGATATAAGGTTGTATAGAACTGGAAAAAAAATGTGAGTAAAAAACCCCTATACATTTTAATCCAATACATTTGCAAATAAATTCAATACTATTATGGGTTGTTTGCTTGGGGAAAGAATATTGAGGGCAATTACATTTAACAAGGTAGTAACAACTGGTAACCAAAAAGCTTAGACATACAGATACATAAAAACTCTTTTTTATGCTTTATGGGTGAAAAGTCTATGATGGGTATAAATGGTTATGCTTCAGTGCATGCACCAGTCAGAGTGCTTGGAGTTAGGATGACACTTCTTTTATGAACAGATTATTTAACTTTTTTTTTTTTTTTTTTTTAAGTGATCTAATAATGTCAGATATCAGGAACAAAAAGGAAGTTTAGGCAAAACTGATCTGACATATTATGGAACCTTGTGTAATCATTTAATAGAGGATATTGATAAAATTGAAAGCACTGTTTGAAAAATTAATTGTTGTAAAAATACTAGTCATTCTGAAAAAAAGATATTTTTTTCTTCCAGTTTGCCTTAGAGGGATACTGTAACACAGTAGTATCATCTTTGCTAAATAGTTTTTATCATACATTTATTTATTTAAAGATGAAACAAGGTCTGTGCAAAGATCATGATAATTAGTTTCTAGAATGTCTCTGATATGAGTCAACTATAGATATAGAAAAGTCTATTCAACTAATTATTTTCCAGGTCACTGATGTTATACCTGCATATAAGAAGAAACCCCTAAAATATACAAAGCATCTAAGCAATTGGTTTCTTGTCCTCAGGAAACTGATCTGCACACTCAGAAATCTGCTATTAAGGAAAACGACATAGTTGCCTAAAGGAGGAACGTTTCTTTGAAAATGTCTT
This sequence comes from Antrostomus carolinensis, assembly GCF_000700745.2. Taxonomy (NCBI): domain Eukaryota; kingdom Metazoa; phylum Chordata; class Aves; order Caprimulgiformes; family Caprimulgidae; genus Antrostomus; species Antrostomus carolinensis. The sequence goes on along the minus strand of NW_010333488.1, from coordinate 8,345 downwards.
CACTAGGTTCCCTCCAACTTCTTCCCTCTCTCATTTGTTAGTAAAATATCCAGGACCTCAGAGCAGTTTAATCCATGTGCCTTGACCTCAGCAGCGGTTTTAAAATATTCTGATCTTTATAGTCAGTCTACAGTAAGACTTATCTAACCAACATAATCTTTAGCAAAAAAAACCAACCCCAAATACCCAAAAAGAAAAAAACAAAAAACAAAACCAACAACACACACAAAAAAACCCCAAAATACATCCAGGGTGCATCATAGATTTGTCATGATGTCAGACTTATGTTCAATTAAAAAAAAAAAAAAATTACATACATAATAAGCCAGACATTTTGTAATATTAGCAGTAATGTGCTTTTATTGAGACAACTATAGGTTTTTTCTCCTATCAAGCAATTTCCAAAGCATAAGTTCTATTTAAATGAAAAATATAGCAAACTTTCTTGGTTAATGAGATTCCATGTTAATCCCTCATGCTGCGAATCAATTATTTAAAGCCTTTCACAGCTAATGGATCATATAGTACTTTCTGATTAATACCAACAAGCTAGTTTTAATGCAGTGGAGCAATCAACAGTATTAACCACTCTGTTTTAATAATACTTTTCTGTGGTTAGAGAACAAATACCACAAAATATTTTATAATAACATGTATTTTACAGAAGATAGTTTTGCTTACTAGTGACAGGCAAGAAGACGTTATATATTGATTGCAAATGCTGTATCTCCTATTAAATAGTCAAATATTGATGCTTAGTATTTTTTAGGAGAGCCTTTTCTACTGAAGTATGTATTATATCAACTGTTTCTCACTAGAAATAAAGTTACTAGTAATATAGTATAAATATTAAATGTTCTGTATGTTCTATTAATACAAATTAACACATTTGTATGTTTCTTAACTCATCTGTGGTGCACTGTGGTGGATATTCTGCAATGGTGCTGAATTAAATTTTCTCAATGACTATATGCAAGAATGATATATTTTTCAGGGAGAAAGCTTGGGATAATAAGGAAAAAAAAAAGACTCCATGATAAATTACTAGTCTCCAGGCAACAAAAAATTATGTAATAAAATATGATGTGAATTGAAAGGAAAAAAAGTGGTTAGCTCCTGTACTGGCTTTGGCTGGGATAGAGTTAAATTTTTTCCTAGTAGCTTGTATGGGGCTATGCTTTGGATTTGAGACCAAAAGAATATTGGTAACACACTGGTTTTAGTTCTTGCCGAACAGTGTTTGCACAGCATTGAGGACTTCTCTGCTTCTTACACTGACCCACCAGCCAGTAGCCTGGGGGTGCAAGTAGAAGTTGGAAAGGTACACAGCCAGGACAGATAACCCCAACTGACCAAAGGGATATTCCACAGCATGTGATGCCATGCTCAGCAATAAAAGTAGGGGAAGAAGGAGGAAGGGAGTACATTCAGAGTTATGGCATTTGTCTTCTAAAGTAACTGTTATGCATGATGAAGTCCTGCTTTCCTGGAGATGGCTGAACACCTCTATGTTAAAGAGAAACAGTGAATTAATTCTTTATTTTGATTTGCTTGTGCATGCAGCTTTTACTTTACCTATTAAACCATCTTTATCTCAACTCACACGTCTTCTCATTTCTACCCTTCCAGTTCTCTTCCCCATCCCACTGGGGATGCGTCAGCAAGCAGCTGTGTGGTGCTGAGCTGCCTGCCAGGGCTTAAACCACAAAAGTCCTTTCCAGTGCCAAACATGAGGATCAAAAAGGTTGGAGTATTCATTACTTGATTCTCGTAACTGCAAACCAGAAGTCCCTTCATTAGAATCAGAAGTAAGATCAGTCCTTCTGCTTTCTCTGGGGAATTCCTTAATAGAAACTAGAGCAGTAATTTTCCTGGATAGGACCCTTTTGGCCACTGAATGCAGGTCACTTAGTAAGGTGTCCAGTACACCTAGAATCAACTGTCCCAAGGGTGGAAACATAGGTCTACCATTTGCCATGGACTGATCCAGACTGCACTGGAACTGGGTGAAGCTCCTCCTGAACACCTGCAATATATTGATGACATCATTGTGTGGGGCAACGCAGCAGAGGAAATGTTTGAGAAAAGAAAAAGAATAAACCAGATTTCTCTGAAAGCTGATTTTGCCATAAAACAATTTAACATCTTTACAGGAAATCCAGGTTTTTTAGAAATAATACAGCAATTTGGCCATCATTACAATGACCATCAATAAAATAACAACTATGTCTCCACTAAATAACAAAAAAGAAACGTAAGCTTAGGCATTGTGGGTTTTTAGCTACCCTGACTCAAATGTTCTGTTTCATTTACAGAACATTTATTTTAATTTAGCATAGGATGGAAAATATATACTTCAGTGAAAAAAATTGGTCTGTGCTATGAAATAGCTGACCAGAAACTAACGCATACACAGATTTAGGTATAATTGTTTTTAGTAAATTAGAAACCATTTAGGATGGTGAATTTCATACAAGAATATTTACCATGTATGAGATAATTATAGTGGAATGTTTAGAAAAGTTCACAGAATCTAATTGAACGTCTAATAGTAGATTTAAACTCCCTTCTTTATTTTAATTTTTAGCATTGCCTGTTTTTTGTTGGTTTTTTGTTCTTTTTTTTGGGGGGGGAGGGTTTGTTGTTGTTGTTGTTGGGTTTTTTGGGGGGAATGAGTAATGCAAACAAAGAATACAATAAACTAAAGCAGTTCCTGAAAGTCACATTGAAAAGAAACTTCATGTACACCTTCAAATCACTGAAACATGACATTGCACATAATATTCTAAGAAAATAAATAAAGTCTTTGGAAAAAAAGAAAAACAACACAAACCAAATAATCAAAAACAGAATAAAAGGGGCACAGGGTACAAATAATGGCTTGAGCTTTATGCAGCGTTGGACACTTGAAGTTATCAGGACACTTGCAGTTACCAGCTGGTGAGATTTTTCCTTCATTAGATTTGGGAGAAAGAAAAAACAAATCAATGTCTTAGACATACATAGATCACAGTACTGCCATCAATAAAAAGTGTTGGCGATGAAATCTGAAATGGGACAAAATTTGAAGATATGAAGTATTAATTACAGGACATTTTTATATAAAATATTTTTTGTATTTTCACATAGACTGCAGGGTATTTTCCCTTTTTAATACAAAATATTTTTGTATTTTAACTCAAATACACATATGTACAGAAATGTAATATCTTTTAGTAATAAAGATTTCAAATGCGATTAAAAGGTACTGAACTTAAAACTATTTTTAAAAAATTGGTTGAATTTGGTGCAACATTATCTTCATTCAGAGAAGCGCTTAGAAAAGAAGTCTAATAAATGACAGCTTCACCTAAAATATGCCTTTGGCAGATAGCTAACTAATAGTTGATAATTTTCCTTAGAAAGAATTCAGTTCCCAGATCCTAAAGCTCAGTATTAAATGTGTACTAATTCTTAATTTTCTGGGACTACTCAGGAGTAAGGCCACAAAATTCTCATTTAAGATCTTTATCTCTTTAGCAAATTTGCAGTTGAGCTGTACATGAATGTACATGGGTGTTGCTAGTAGTATTTGAACCTTATTGGTTTTTTATTTCTTTGTTTGTTGTTTGTTTTTTTTTTTTTTTTCTCCCTTGTGAAAGTGGGCCAAATAAAACCAGTAGTAATTCTGTTCAGCATTTGCAGAATGGATAATACTTAGGCAAATGCCAGAGAAGATCTGGGTACAGTTTCCCACCACAGCACAAAGGAAGTAATCTCCCATGTCACTTCTGAAGTTGATGTCCGTAGGACATTCAGGCTGAGGGTACTTATGTCTCTGTAGCCAGCAACTCTAGACTCGTGGGATGAGAAGGATGGTAAACAAGGTGGAAGAGCATCAGTCTGGTGTCTAGTACTACTCAGATATGGAAGTGAACAGCTTGGCTGCAATCTCTGTACCAAAGGATTATTTTTGTCTTTCAACAAATTGTTCTTGACGTAAAGAACAGAAAAATGCAGGAAAGATAGACTATAAGAGGTCTACACCCTCTCAGCTGTGCCACTTACTCCTGAGAAAAAAACAGTGCCAAAGCTCCTAGATAGCCCAAAGACTGTAATACAAAAAAGTCATCAAATAAATTAATATGAACTCCATTAAGCATTTTAATTAGAGATATGGAAATATTAAAAGCAGTTTTTTTCAATTTGTTTTCCCCCCACTTTATTTTACTAGTAGTTTTAGAAATCTCTGTCTAAATTATAAAAGCATTTGAACAATATACCTAATTACTTGTTTTAAAAGACATCTCTCTTTTTCATGCACTCACAGGAAAATATTATCAAGTTAATAACAACTAGTTTTGTGGATGTTATTCACATAGGGACTTAAAATTAACTGAGATATAAAATATACCAAAACTTATGTATTAGTGTAGAAAGGAAGTCTTTCAATTCCTTTTTAAATTGTCTGTTCTATAACTGACCTTATGAATAAATGTACTATTATGGAACATACATCAAAGTGTGAAGATGATGGTTACTATATTTATATTTTTCTAAAAAGAATCAGAGCACCCCAGAAAGACAGCAAATAATCAAACCTTAAGTAGTGTGTAAAATGCAATCAGCTTGATTCATTCTGTGAGCACACAGAAAACAAGGTGTTTTCTGCTCTGCAGTGATCTATATTGATATGTAAAGCAGTACCACAGATGCAACATTTAGAGGAGTCTGCCTTTTTGCCTTTACAAATCTTTTCTATAGCTGTAAAGAGTCTAGCTTTTTTAAGCAAGTCATTCCTATGAAAAGAAATGTTTTAAATTACATCTAGATAGTGATGGTGTGGGAGGCTTGACATTTAAAAGTTTCTACTGACCAGGCAGTAATTTTCAAGTAACTTGCTAAAAGGATTTAAACTGCTGAACTGAAGAACTAAGAAGGAACCTACCAAAGAAGTCACTGAAATATGAGTTGAAATGGAGTGAACATAGGGAGAGGAATTCTTTAGAAGCTGCTTTCCCCTAGGATTTAATGTTGACTTGCCATATGGTATAAAAAATTGTGATAGGTCAGCACTTAAAAGAATAGCGGTTATGTGTTGACTTAACCGGAACTTTAAGATCTGTGTTTTGATGAGTATAGCTGGGACAGCTTCTAAACACCATGTGAAACTATACTATCAATCACAGATGTTCACTTTACTTATTCTATTTTTTAAATTAAATTTACAGGCCTGTTGGTACAGACAGATTATGAAACAAGCCAACAAATGGTAACAAAGCCATTTATGTGAATGATAAATGATTGTTGTACAATTCAAATCTTTTTACTGTTGTTTTGCTGAACACTCATTTATTATGATTCTTCAGATGAAGGAGTGAAATAAAATAATACTGTTTCCTTTATTTATATGGAATAGTGTGTGAATGTGAGCTATGAAGGAGTGAATGATTGTAAAGAGTAAAATTGTTTACGTACTCGTGATGCTTTTTAGTAATTAAGTACTGCACAGATGATAACAGATATGCTTATAAAAATTCTCATTACCTCTAGAAGATATTGTTATCCTCCTTTTTAGAGGTATGGAAGTGAAGCCAATTAGTCTATTTTTGCTCTAAATAGTGTTGAAATGTCAAGTTGTATTTATGGGGGATTGCCATGAAATATAAATCTTGTCTAGAAGCTTTTTAAGAAAATTGGGGTTTGGTGAAAGCTGCAATGTAATCAGTTATCACAGATTTAGTTTTGCTACTGAGGTCTGGGTTCTGACTTTGTTTCATCCTAACAGCAGAGTAGATATTTGCAAGGAAAGTACTGCATGGCCTAATCGCATATGTGGTGTTATGGGTGATTTAAGGAGCCTCTGTTAACTTGAAAATTGATCATATTCTGAAGAACGGATTATTACATTTTGATTTTATTCTGTTAACAATAAAATCTACTCAAATTCAAATTAAAAGAGGCAATTTCAATGTGATAAAACTTAACATGTCATACAAGGAAAAATGCAGTCAGGCAGCATCAGTTCACAAAGATGAAGTACATTAGGATATATGCACAGGTGACTGAATGGTGGGAACACTTTGGAAAAACAGAGATATCATGGGCTTTGTAGCCATTAAAGAGCCATAAATAAAACCTCCGCAGAAATATTTGCTATTAATAAAAGCTAATGTCAATAGCACTGAGTTAGTAATTAGAGCATGTGTGTTACATTGCTAGTTCTATCCCTGTGTCACCCTGCAATCAAGAGAGTAATTGAACTATAAAATGTATGGATATAGATTTCTTTTAAGGACAGTCTTAGTCATTATAGAACTCCAGGTATAGCTACTGTGAATCGATGTGCACCTTAGTGCTGAGGGCACTATTGTATGTATTTTTTTTTCCCCATAGAATTATGTTAGCTTTCATGATTGAATTTTTCTTTTAAAATTCACTTTCTCAAAAGGATGCCATTAAAAGCTCTGAATTATTTTAGCACCCCTGTACAATGTTTTGCTTTTTTTTTAATAGACTGATTTCAAAAAGGTACACTGAACTCTGCACATTGTATTAGAGTAGCAGATTCAGACATTCTGCATCATCTCACAGAAAGGACAAAACTGGTTTTACCAGTTCATTCTAAGATCAGATTGTACAATAAAAAATACCTAGTCTCTGTATCTACAAAAGAGTTTAGAGGAAACCAAGAAGAAAGACAGGCTGTGCTTTTATAATCAGTGCAGGAATCAAGATCCACTGCATCAAATTTAGTGGAATTACATGTTCTTATGTTAGTATGAATTTTGTCTCTGAAAATTAATGGTATGAAATTATTCAAGTCAGTATATCTGACCATGATTAAGTTAAGAATAGAAACTAAAATTCATTATGTTAATTAACAGCATGTTCATCCTGCTTAATGTTGTTTTATGCCAGATATGCTGATTGTAAATAGCAGTATTTCCCTGTTTATAATATATTCTGTTTGTCTAGCACACTGTGCTTTCACATTTGTATTCTGGCTTGCTTATTCTGAAATAGGGAGAATATCTTTCTGAAGCCTTGCTTTGTGCCTGTCCTGGTTTCGCTGGGATAGAATCATAGAATTAATTCTCTGTTAGAAAAGGTGCATTTTAAAAAAGACTGCAGCACTGAATTTGGTGAGAACAAAGTTGATAAGACACTTTGTTGTAGCTAGTGGCCAGCCATGGTATGCAGGTTTCCATAGTGACCCGGGTCTTTAGCAGTTTAGTTAGCCAGGTGCTGAGGTTAGGAGGAGCAAAAGCTAGGGCAGGTGACCCAAGCTGGACAACAGAAGTATTCCATACCACTAGTGTCATGCTCACTATAAACTGGAAAGTTTGCTAAGGACAACCCCTCTTCCTCAATGGCCACCCTCCCTGGATGTTCTAGACTGTCATTCTGCTCCTGAGGCCTCTCACGCTTGTTGTGACCATCATGCTTTCATCAGCTGAGTATAACTTTGTGTATTTTATATTAGTATTAATATTATATCTTTCATTATTTCATCAAATCTGTTTTCATTTCAACCCATAGGTCTCCTTTCCTTTTAAAAATTCTCCTTCTCAGGTGGGGATGGGTCATTGGGTGATAGAACAAATGACTAAACCAAAACAGTGCCATGAAGGCTTAACCAAAAATGCTCTTCTTGTATGATATATGTTAGCAACATTTATCACAGAATAGTTTGTTTTGGTAAAGAGTTTTCATATTTCTCTGTAAAGCAGACTCTATTCTGTAAATCAAGACTGCCAAATATGGATGACCAGATATATACCAGAGAGATACCTTCTCAATGACGGCTTGATTAATTTCAATTGAGGTGCTCCTATAGATTAATTTGACTCATTAAATCAAAACTCAGTTCTCACTAAAACTAGTTGTAACTCTCCCACTTGTCTAAGAAGCCTTGAATATCTAAACTAATATTAGATCAGATAGATGAATCAATAGGCTCGAAAATGTGTCAGACAAAACATGAAGACCATCTTATTTTTGTATCCAACTGGCTGCTTGCAACAGCTCTAGCTGAGCAGGATATTTCTAGATTACAGTTAAATAGAATCATAGAATCATAGAAACATTTAGGTTGGAAAAGACCTTTAAGATCACTGAGTCCAACTATAGATTTCAGGACAAAGAGTATATCATTAATATTAAGGACTCTGTGAGAAGAAGAATATTTCCACAGTAACTTGTAGGGTGACACAAATTTAACTGCATTTTTTTATGATCCAAAATTATTTTTCTTTGGGTTGTAACAGAGGGGAAAAGCATCTAATGAATCTTAACAAAAATGTGATTATTATCTGATGCACAAAGCACTGAAATTACATATTATTATTGTTATTATTATTATT
>NW_010333487.1:0-8494 GCF_000700745.2 Antrostomus carolinensis | reverse complement strand
ACCCCAAGTCCTTCTCCTCAGAGCTGGTCACTGAAGAGAGACCAATTTTCCAGGTCTGCAGAGGAGCAGCTCTCAGATCAACATCACAGAATCACACAGAATGGTTGAGGTTGGAAGGGATCTCTGAAGGTCACATCTAGTCCAACCACCCTGCTCAAGCAGGGACTCCTGGAGCACAGGAACCAGGGTTTTCTACAGATGGTTTTTCAATATCTCAAGGGAGGGAGATTCCACCACCTCTCTGGGCAGCCTGTCCCAGTGCTCAGTCACCCTCACAGTACAGAAGTTCTTCCCTATATTCAGGAGGAACTTCCTATGCTGCAGTTCATGCCTGTTGCCTCTCATCCTGTTGTTGGGTGCCAGTGAGAAGAGTCTGGCCCTGTCCTCTAGACACTCTCCCTTTAGATGTTTATAAACATTAATCAGATCCCCTCTGAGTTGTCTTCTCTCCAGGTTGAACAGGCCCAGCTCCCTCAGCCTTTCCTCACATGAAAGATGCCCCAGTCCTTTCATCATCTCAGTCACCCTTCGATGGAGATGCTCCAGGAGTTCCGTGTCCTTCCTGTACTGGGGAGCCCAGAACTGGACACATCCCAGGAGACCAGAAGCATTCATGGGTTCAACATGTTTGAGAAGGAAAGCCCTTGGGTTAACTACCAACCATAGTGCTCTGGATGTGACCTCCAACCCGAGGAGTGACAGACCTGCTGCTGGAGGTCAAACAAGTGACAAGCAGAGACCAGCTACCTGCACTCCCCTGGACCTTCCCTCACCACCATCTTCTGGCCACCAACACTGGGGTCAACACGTTGGACCTGACACCCACCTCCCACCACATCTGTGTGTACATTTGCCACCCAGCTTCAGGAATTTACTCCCCTGGAGCCCATCCTGCCCCTGCCCCGGCAGCAACGCCGGCCTCGGAGCTGCCACTCACCAGTGTGGCTGCGCTTGTGCACCATCAGCACGTTGGGGCCGATACACACCATGCCACAGATGTCACATTTCAGCTTGCCATTGGGCAACCGAATGCCCCCCGGGGAGTGGGGCTCCTGGCCCGTCCCATCACAGTAGCCCAAAGGCTCTGAGAGTGAGTCCTCCACGATGACGCTGTCCTCCTTCTCAAGCATCCGGTCATCTTGTGACAGCAGCCGGCTGGCTTCCTCATCGCTGTACATTTCCACCTTGATAGAGTTTGCTATGAGGAGGCAGAAGGGATAAAACCAGTCAGTGCAGGAAGAAAAACCTCTAAGTTAAAGAATTTGGGAGCAGGGATTAGACAAGACTTACACAGAATCACAGGATGTCAGGGATTGGAAGGGACCTGGAAAGATCATCCAGTCCAACCCCCTGCCAGAGCAGGAACCTCAATGAGATCACACAGGAAGGCGTCCAGGTGGGTCTTGAATGTCTCCAGAGAAGGAGACTCCACACCCTCCCTGGGCAGCCTGTCCCAGGGCTCTGTCACCCTCACTGGAAAGAAGTTTCTTCTCAACTTGAAGCAGAACCTCCTGTGTTCCAGCTCACACCCATTGCCCCTTGTCCTACCATTGGGCATCACTGAGAAGAGCCTGGCTCCATCCTCCTGACATTCACCCTTTACATATTGATAAACATTAATGAGGTCACCCCTCAGTCTCCTCTTCTCCAAGCTAAAGAGCCCCAGCTCCCTCAGCCTTTCCTCAGCAGGGAGATGCTCCACTCCCTTCATCATCTTGGTAAGAAAATATTGTGACGAGTTAAGCGATTTATTTGTGATAAATGTGCATCTTCTTATTTTGTTGACTGCTCAAGAACAGACACCAAACACAGATCACACGAGGTTACGGGCTGGACACTTATTTGCACACCCTGAAGATTATTACTGCTCCACATCCCACCTCGTGAGGTGATCGACTGAAGGAAAAACCATTTAGTTTCCTGGATTCCAAAGAGAGAGGGGGAAAGAAAAACCACTCGTGCTTTCAGAGTAGTGCAGAGGATGCAAAGACACTGAGTTCTGACTCTCTGAGCTACACAGAGCCCCTTGGACAGTCAATGTTGGCTCACTAGAGAAGATGCTGCTTCACTGCAAGTTTTCCTCTTTGCTACAAGATCTGGGATCCATCAACTATCTAAAGGCAGAAAAAAGAAAGTGAAGAGGACGGTGCTGCCTGTAAACCCTGACCCCTGCCCCAGGCTCCTCTGCCTGGTCCCCTTCCCAAGGAGGCTGCAGGAATCATGGTGTGGTGTTTGGGCACCAAAAACCCCCCAAAAAGTTTGTGTGAAACCAGGGAAATGGATGTGATCGATGCCAAAGGCTGGGGACAGGTCCCACAGGTCCAGGCAGGAGCAGAGAGAGGGCAGGAGCTGCAGGAACTGAGCTGAAGAAGCTGGATGATGGAGGGATGCAGGGTCAGGGTAGGGCTGGGTCTCCCTGCTGCGGGAGGACACTGTGCCCTGGCAAAGCCCTTGGCTTTCCCACCCCACCACCATCACCATCACCATCACCATCACCACCTTTCCTTCCTCCTGCAGCACCGGGAGCAGAGGCTGGCGAAGGGGATGCGCCAGCCCTGACCTACATTCCCGGCTGCTCTAATGATCTGTGGAATGCCACAAATCAAACAGTCCCCGAGACAACGGCGACTGCTCCGCCCCCGCCGCTGCCAGCAAACTGCAGGGACTGGGAGAGGGAAGGATGAGGGGAAACCTCTTCCTCTCCTCCCTCCACTTCACTTCACTTCACTTCCCAATGAACTTGTCCACCCAGATCCTGCGCGTTTCCTCCCCCAGCCAAGCGTCGCAGCGGCCATCCCACCTCGTGATGCCAGCTGTACCCTCTGCTCAAGGCAGAGCTGCTGCTGGGACGCTCTCAGCCTGGGTGAAAAGTCCCCTGTTCAGACAACCAGTCTTCAAATGATCCAACTGGAGACTTTCCTCCCACTTTAAACCATTTCCAGCAGTCAGGAGTGAGAGGGAATCCCCCAGGGAGGCTCCTCGGCCGATTGCACCCACTACCTTCTCCAGTAGCACTGGTCCTGGCAGGCTGGAGGAAGATGACGATGGAGTCAAGTCGAATCCAGGTCACCCACATGGCCTCGCAGGGAGCCCAAGGGCTTAAACAAAATATTTACCAAATCCCTTTAAATATCAGATTCTTATTTCTTCCATTTAAAGCAGGAGACTCTTCCCAGTCCCTTAAGAGGAGAACTGGAGGAATTGAACTTTATATACACAAAGGAGATTCTGCTGCTGCCTGGAGGGTGGGAGATTGCTGAGTCCAAGCTGCCTGGTGGAGACAGGCGTGAGAACGGAGCGGGCTGAGAGCAACCACACACAAATCCCAGCAGCTTCCAGATCTGGTGCTGACTCGACCCTTGGGGGCTCGTTCAGCTCTTTGTGAGAGCACGAACGCTCACCCACGGTCTGGGGACGCGTGTGGCACGCCGATGGGTGCTGAGAACCATCCAAGAGGATTTGGGGAAAACCCTGGTACCAAACCATCCCTTGGTACCAAACCATCCAGAAGATTTGACCTTTAAAAGCTGAGGAGATCTGAACAACCTCTCACATCGGCTGAGGGAGGGATGATCCGTCCCGGTGGGTGAGCAGGAAGGCTCCGGGGTGCTTACCGGGCAAGGAGGACACGTGAACACCAGAAAGCAGAGATGGTGACAGCACGATGGTCCTAATCCTGGGGAGACCCACACCTCCTGCTCCCCCAGGAAGGGTGGACACACGTTCCCGAGGAGCCAGGCCACGCGCTTGGGGAGGAAAGCTCCTCTTCCGCGTTACCCTTCGGCACGGCAGGCAGGAGGGCTCTGGCTCTTCCCCAGAGCTGGGTACAGCTTCGTGAGTGGGGATTAACCAAGAGCAGCAGCATGGAAGTGATTCATCCGAGACTGCGTGAGGTTTATTGCCGGGTGAAGAGCCCAGGAATTCTGGCTCTCACTCCTCTCCTTCCCTTCCTGGATCCTGGTGGCAGACAATGCTGCCTTCCCAGAGAAGCTCCAGGCAACGTGAACTGCGCGTACACCCGGCCTTGGCAATCGCAGCCACTTGCAGAGCGTCTGCTGAGCCACTGGCCAAAGCCACCGCTGGCTGCAGAGCAGGAGGAGACTCCGTGGCTGAAACATTCTTTGCTGGGGGAGCAGAGTGTTATTTATGTGTTGGTTGGTGTCACCACGTTCCCCCGGGAGCATCCAGGAGACCCAGAGCAAACAGACAACCAAGCTCCTCTCTCAGTGGCGGGAGCTGCCTGGATGAGTTGATGTTGCTGCACTTTGATTTTCTGGTTGTTTTGTTGTTTGTTTGGTTGGTTTTTTTTTTTCTCCCCCCCTTTCCTCATTCCCCTGAGGATGTATTTTTTATTTTCCTGGGCATAGAAGGGAGGCCAACTATTGTTCTGTAATTCTCCTTTCAGAACCAACGCAGAGTCCGGTCTCGCTGGGGAGAAGTCTCTCTGCTGGCAGAACAGGTTATATAATATCCTCGCTCCTCTGGGGCACGACGTTTGCTGGATGAACCAGCTGTGAAGTCAAGTCAGATCAGAGGCAATGCCATCACCAGCGTCCTGCTGCTAAAGGGGAAGGGATTGTTATTGTCCTTTCCCTCAGTCCACGTGCTCAATTCCTTTGGCTTTTGATCAAGCGAAAAGGTTGTGTTACCTCTTGGAACTGTCCTCTATAAAAAAGCCAAGGTTTCATTTCTTCCCAGAGCTTCCAAGTGGGTGAATATAAAATAAAGGGTGAATATAAAATAAAGGGTGAATATAAAATAAAGAGTAAATATAAAATAAAGAGTAAAAGGTAAATATAAAATAAAGAGTAAAGAGTAAATATAAAATAAAGAGTAAAAGGTAAATATAAAATAAAGAGTAAAGAGTAAATATAAAATAAAGAGTAAAGGGTGAATATAAAATAAAGAGTAAGTAATAAAAGGAAAAAAAAATATGACAACAGAGCTAATTCACAGCATTACCGCTTCTGAAAACCTAGTGTTTTGGGTTTGTTTTATCCTGGTTCAGAAAGAACAACCTTCAAATGTCAGGACTGAAGCAGAAGAGTCCCAAACACTCAACTGCTGGAAACTCAGGCGGATAAATGATGAGGGAGTTTCTCTCCTATGGAAAAGAAAGAGGCAACCACACGCCAGGAGATGGGAGAGAGGGAAGATCAGATCAACCTTCGTGGTGTTGATCGAGTCAATCGACCTAGAGGTGACCCAAATCAGACCTGTTTTACCAGGGGGAGGTTCTCAGATATAGAATCCCAGACTGGTTTGGGTTGGAAGGGACCTTAAAGCTCATCCAGTCCCAACCCCCCTGCCAGCAGCAGGGACACCTTCCACTAGACCAGGTTGCTCAAAGCCTCATCCAGCCTGACCACAAACACTTCCAGGGAGGTGCAGCCATAGCTTCTCTGGCCAACCTGGGACACTGTCTCACCACCCTCACAGTGAAGAACTTCTTCCTAATATCTCATCTAAACCTCCCCTCTTTCAACCTGAAACCTGAAAAAAAGTGGTTTCATTCATTTTCAATAAAAGGCAAAGAATTCCAACAGTAGATAGGGAAGAAGATAGAAAGTTTCATGTTGTGGACACAAGATTCCCCACACTGGTCCTGTTTCTGGATTAGATCCCTGTCAGGTACCAGACAACGACGCTGCTGATGGCACGTGGAGGCAGAACCACAACCAGGGAAGATCTCAGGGGGCACACACCCGCTCTGCTCTGCCGTGCCACAGCGAGGTGACAAGGGCTGGCAGAGGAGGAGACTCCCAAGGAGCAGCTGCCTCTCCCTTGCACTCATTTCTTGCAGAGGGGAGCAGGCAGATGGAGACATGACAGCAAAGCTGGTGCCTGAACAAAACAGCACAGACTGGGCATGGGTGGGGGAAAGTCAGGGTCTGGCTGTGTGTTTCATCAGCCCGTGGCACTCCCCAGCATGGCCAGGGCATCTCCAAATCCCCCAGGGCAGCACAAATAACATCCCAGACTCAGTCAGGTCGAGGCAGAGCTCCCAGTACACACCACAGAGCACTCCAACCTGCCCCAGCTACTACATGAGAGGAAGCAGAGTGGCTTCTCATTTCCCATCTGGACAGATATAAAAACAAATAACTTATTCCAAAGCAACCAGTGGCTCTGTGGCCCCTCGTGAGCTGTGATTGTGAACAGCCTGGAACAGGCAGCTGTGGGAAAGTCAAGGTGAAATTCACAACCACAAGGAAAGATCCCAACTCCTCGGCATCACCACAGCTGAGTGGAAAAACTCTGGGCTCAGCAACAGCCAGTGCCCAGGACCAGTAACTGGGGCAGCTGATCTGCACAGAGACCAAAGTTGAGTTTGATCCTCTATGGTTGGAAAACAAAGAGTCAAGACTCAGAGAGAAATCTGTCACAAGCAGGAAGTGAAAATTGATGTCACTCCCGAGAGAGTGCAGGGTTTGGGGACAAACCAGGCAGAATTTGGCACGGCTTTTTTTATTTTTTGGTGAAGTTGGTGTACTCACCACTGAGAGAGCGGCTCGGGGAGGAGTGCTGGCTGTTGGGTGTGCTCACCGTGGGTCCCACGATCGCCGAGCTGAACTCCTTCTCCAGAGAGGAATCCCCGCTACCTTTGGGAGGGAGGAAACACAAGTGAGCGATGCCTGAAGCACGGCTTGTAGGTTCCAACCAGCTTCCCCCCCACTGAGCCCCCTTCCCAGCACCTTTGCTTTGGAAAGGGGCTGCTGCCAGGCCCTTTGGGGGCTGGAGGACATGGCTTTTACCCCAGTGGCACCAGCTGACACCAGCATGGTGTTAGGCAGGAGCTCGGTGCTTTCTGGACCACAGTCCCTCGGCTGTGACCTCCTCCAGCCCTGAGCCAGCGCCGTGCCGACGGCAGCACCACACTTTGCTCCCCCCATCAGCTTGCAGAGAGGTTGTAGAAGGGGAGAGGGGATGGCACATGGCGCTGGAAGGCTCTGTGGGAGCTCTGGCTGGCACAGCAGGAGAGTCAGGCCAACCCTCTATACACAGCGTGCGTCCCCCCCCGCAATGACCCGCACCTTGACCTGCCAGGCTGACCCCAGGGCTCTGCCCAGCGAGAGGGTCCCTTCACTGGGGTCCCCTCCCCTCCCATCCCTGCTGATGTGACCATTCCCAAACAGATACTCACATCCCTGGGAAGCTCCCCAGCCCTGGACACACCTTCCCAGGGACTGCAAGGTCCCTTGTGCATTCACACTGGCAGCAAATTCAGTGATAGAGCTGCCTACCAGCTCACCTCCAGCCCCAGGCATTTGCGTGGCAGGCTGGACTCATTTTTTCCCCTTTGGGGGCTAACAGGTTTCTATTCCGGCAAGATTTGCTGGCTGCCAGCGTGCAAAAAAACCCCTGGTGCCCTGCCAGCCCTCCCCACCGCGTGCCCAAGAGCCTGGCAGCTGCGATGCCGCGGGGACGGGGGGACAACAGAGTTTCCTGATGGAAAGTGCAGAAGCTCCGTGAACGCCTGGAGCACAGCTGGGAATGTTATTTCTAAATACTTGCATCTGGAGAAACTCTCCTCTTGGTGCTCCCCAAGCCCAGTTCATCCCATTGTCTGATGACTACTGGGATGCTGAGCTCACCAAGCATGGGAATCATTTATGGTAACTGCCCTGGGTGAGACAGCATCTTCTAAACCGCTGCTCGACTGAGACCAAGCTGGGACATCCCAGGAGCATCCTCAACCTCCCCGTGGCAGCATTTGAAAGAGCTTTTCTTTCCTCCTGGGATCACAGTGGGAGACACTTCGAGGATCCTTCCCTCTTCCCACACCTCGGCGAGGCTGGCAAGCTGCAGCCAGGGAGTTGGAGTCATACGAAGCCTACGTGAGCTGCCAGCCACAGCAGAAGAGGTTAACGAGACGGCTGAACGAGGATCCCCGTGGAGGAAAGCACCCCACTGCCCACAGGGAGCCAGTCCCCTGAGTGACTCTTCATTCTCAGGCTGGGGACACATCCTGAGGCCAAAAACCAAACAGCCTCTGCGTGGGGCGAGACTGACCCTCTCAAAGGGTCTCAATTCATTGTGAGCAGTGTCCTGAGCCCACCTCACTCGTATTCACCTCCACAGGTATCTCAGGGAGGGGGTCAGGCCTGTCCTTCCCTCTCCTCCCTGCCAGCACAGGGGATTTCAGACACCTATAAATCACCCTCCAGACTCAGCCCCCCACCCCGTGCCCCTTCTCCTCCACACGCAGAGCGCGAGCGGAGAGACAGCACCGAGTTATTTCAGGATCCTTTTCCCCCCCCCTCTCCCCACCTCTCCCTCATCCCTCCCCTCCGTCGCTCCCGTTTAACTCGCATTATTCTACCTTGCTGGAGATACCCTGGAGTGTTATCACAGCCAACTCCTTGGAAACAGCGCTGGAGCCCAGGCTGCGTGTGCATGTCTGCGTCGCTGGCAGGGCGCACGCAGCCACTCACCTTCCAGGAAGAGCAGATTCCTGGAAGCGAGGGAAATGACCGTCATTTTACAGGCAGGG
>NW_010333486.1:0-1325 GCF_000700745.2 Antrostomus carolinensis | reverse complement strand
TATATATATATATAAACAAGGCCTATATATCCTATAACAAACTTCACTGTTTGCCCTCTTCAGTAAGCAGGAGTCAAGCGATGTGCATAGCAAAGGAGTTCTCAACAGTTGGGTATGATAAAGGCATCATTATAAAATTACAACTTGGTTAAATATCCATGAAAACCTTTAAGAAAAGTCACCCAAATTTTGACC
This sequence comes from Antrostomus carolinensis, assembly GCF_000700745.2. Classification (NCBI taxonomy): domain Eukaryota; kingdom Metazoa; phylum Chordata; class Aves; order Caprimulgiformes; family Caprimulgidae; genus Antrostomus; species Antrostomus carolinensis. The sequence continues at coordinate 1,130 of NW_010333486.1, read as the reverse complement.
TTTGGGTAGAACATCATTAAGTCAGACCTAGGTTTTAGCAAATTAAAATGAAAGGTAATTTAATACAAGAAGAAAACAAGAGAGGCAGGGAGAGCCAAATCAGCTTCTTGATTTTAATCCGCTCTTTATCAATTTATACAACCTGACATCAAAGTTTGGAAAGCTTCAAGTTTTCTAGGAAAGTGAGTGCTGTTTCCATATGTAGATGGTCCAAAGTGATGGTTTCGGAGAGTGCTACGTTACAATTCCAACTCCAAGCCAAAATCAAGAAGCATTTCATGGCCAGAGACTGGTTGAATTCCAGCCAAGCCAACCCCAGCTTCAAACGAGCCAGATGTTGATGACTTTCTCACCAAGAAATCCCACATAGTATAATTCTCATTGTGGAAGCAATAACTCAATTAAAATAACTTAGGAAGAAATTGTTTATGGTGGATGCAAACAGAAACGGTCTCTGAAATATTTGTAAATAAGCACAAATTTTACTTTCTTACCCGGTAATATAGAATCACAGACTGGTTTGGGTTGGAATGGACCTTAAAGATCATCCAGTTCCAACCCCCAATATAGCCAAGTAGCAGCTGAAATTTCTTCTGGGATTTTACCATTTCTAGAGTTTTTCTCATCTTTGGGTAAGAGAACTAGAAAAACACAAAACTCTTGGACTCCTTAGTGAAATCCACGCTGATGCACTCCACAGGAGCAGTACCAAGCAGCCATCATTTTACACCTAGATGTCACTTAAAACAACAGTTCTAGGCAAAGGATTTATATGATCTGCCTTTAAAAACAGAACAAAATGACTTTTTTTTCCTACTTTCTACATGATTTCTAATGGCTCGTTTCATAGAATCATGGAATGGGTTGGGCTGGGTTGGAAGGGACATTTCAAAGTCATCCAGTCCAACCCCCCTGCAGTGAGCAGGGACATTTTCAACCAGATCAGGTTGCTCAGAGCCCTGTCCAACCTGATCTTGAATGTTTCCAGGGATGGGGCATCTACCACCTCTCTGGGCAACCTGGGCCAGTGTCTCACCACCCTCAGCATAAAAAATTTCTTCTAATGTTTTACATTGTTCTAATGACTATATCTAGTCTAAATCCCAGAATCACAGAATGTTGGGGATTGG
>NW_010333485.1:82817-140615 GCF_000700745.2 Antrostomus carolinensis | reverse complement strand
CACATGAGATCCTGAACTTCACCATCTCAATAAGATACAGAAAAAGATGTTGGGAACCGAGGGAGTGTTTGGTAACAAGCAGGTTTGGGGCTGACAAGGAGCATCCTGCTGGGAACACATTCTACAGGTAGCCATGCATCTGATCATTTTCCAGAGGCTTGTTTGAGGAATAGGGCCAAGGTGATCAAAGCTCAGCAAAGGAATTTTTGGGCTTGTAGCTTAGGTTTGGCAAAATAGCTTAAGGGACAATAGATACCACATTTACCTGGCATTTAAGGTAGATTAGTTTACAGAAGTTTAAAATAAATAAAACGTTCATCTAGAGACTCATCTTTCAGGTGAGTTTTCAAAGAGTTGATATCAAGGAAGAAGACTTTTGTAGCTTGCTACTCAGCATATTCAGCAGAAACCAGCAACAATAGGCAAGTGTTCCATGTTTAGTCAGGGAAATATTAGTAATTTGGCTAATAATTTAGCCAGTCCATTTCATTCTAGCCTCTTTTGTTTTTACAACTTTCAGCTACTTTTGCTTTCTAAAACTGTAGCTCCTGTGGCATTGTTTGATGGGCTTCATTCATGTGTGGTGAAATTTTTTTTGAAAGAAGTCTGAGCGTTTAAAAATGTGCTTTCCCTGCCTCCAGGATTTTCTGGTTATTTGGCTTTTTCTTTATTGTAAAAGCTTGTGACAATAGAGCTGCCTGAATATTTTCTGACAAAAAAAAAAAAAAGTTTAATAGAAAAATGCAATTTTGTTGAGCCCTAAATGTTTCATTCATGATGTCCCTCGTCCAAGTGCTTGCCAAGCCCAGAGCAGGGTGCCAGGTGAGGAATGCCTGGATCCCTGATGGGTTGTGCTTGGGGACTTGGATGGAGGGAGCTGCCAGGGCTTCAGACTTTGGTCACTCTTCTGCTGCCTGAGCCCGAGAGCCAGTGTTTCCTGTTGCTCCTCAGTGAAATTGTCATCTTTGCTCTGGTCATGAAAGCTGACAGGAACATCAATATCACTAAGTGGTTGCAGGGCCTGGGGAATTTAGCACATGTTATTTTTTGATCTGATTTGGACTGTAACTTAGAAGAGTAAAACAAAATCAGCCATGAATGGAAATCCTGCTTTCAAGCCAGCTCTTTTGTAGCCCTCACCTGGTGCTAATGAGGAAAAGAAAATGGGAGTCTCTTGTGCTGGAGGCATTTACACCCACTTCTATTTGATTTTCTATAAGGCCAGTTCGAGTTTCAACACCATTAATGCATTTAGGACCTAATGCAAATACTTATTAATGTTTCTGACTGGTATCCACCAAAAAAAATCCCAAAGAGAAATTATGACCATAAGATTCAACTCAATCACGTTAATGTACAGAGATCAATGTGGTGAAAATTACGTATTTCCTTCCTTTAGTGGAGTAAAGACTTTAAGGCTTTTCCCACTTCCAGGTTTTAACTGTCTAAACTGTGCCATCCAGCTTAGCAACTAGTTGTACAAACTAGCATAGGTATCACAGTGTTCCTGGTCTTTTGCAGTTGATATGGCATGTGTTAGAAATGCTGCCTTTTCCAAGCAGAGTAAGATGGGATTCCTTCCCCTAGGACAAGTAAAAAAAATATATATTCCTGTTTCAGTGCAGAATGGCTTATGTTCCTTCTATCCCAAATAGGCAGGAGTTTTTTCTCTTGCATCTATATTCTTAATTTGCCCATAATTGCTTTCAGGCATCACATCTGAGGCCAGCCTTCATTAATATGTTAATTGTGCAGTCCCTCCCAGTGGATTTTTCCAAAGCTAAGAGTAAACAGAAAGGTTTATTCCCCCGCCCTTCCTTCAAGCCTCTAAACAGAAAAATATTATTTAGATTAGGTACTTCACTAGGCTCAGATCTCCATGATGATGGAGTGCATTTATTTCATGTTTCTGGATCTGTCCAAAATAACTGATCAGAATCTCTCTGTCAGAACAGATCAGGGGCTTATAAGGTCAGAATAAAACTGCATTTCTTATTTTATTTTTTTTTTAAGTGCAGTTTAGAACCACTATACACATTTCCGCCATCCTATTCCACATGGATATGCTAAATGGATATATAAAAAAAGAGCTGACATTATCAAAGTACTACAGGGAATTACCCACACACTTTCTGTTAATTAATGTGAGATGTGCAGAGGATTTGCCCGCACTGCTTTGAAAATCTCAGCTAAAACATTTTAATGGTGAGTATTTTCAGGGAATGAAAAATACAAGGTGCCCTGTAAAACAGGCTCCTTAACTGTTTATTGACTCTCTCAGCTCTTCAGTTGGATTTAGAGAAAGGTCATTTACAGAAAAATCTGAGTTCATTTTAGAGTTGTCCAAAAGACAACCCTCAGAGCTTTCCAGTTATGAAGAATGGAGGATAGCATGAATTTAAATTATTTTTAAAATAATTGAAATTCTTTGTTGGAATTGGGATTCTTCCAGCAACCTCTCTTTGTTAGGACTGATGATAAACTGGGCAAGGAAAGGTCAGCAGCAACAAGGTGCAAGGAAAATTCACTGCCTATTCCTTCATTTCTCTCTTCTTTTTATCCTGCTACAGGTGGGGGAAGCTTGTGAAAATACTGTAGGTTGGCTGACTGAGTAGGGGTGTTAATTGCCAGCTATAATTGATGTGCTAAAGGCTTCTTGAGAAAAGCTTGTTCTTCTGTATCCATTGATATCCTTCGCATCTTCTCTATAAAGTTTAACCCTTTAGGTTTCCCCCTGCTCCTGGCTATCATCTTTCCCAGTTCTCTCAGTCTTGCCCGTAGTCTGTAACTGTTCTCTTCACCTGCCCCTGCTTTGTCCAAATGCTCAGCAAGCCTCTCGCACGCTGTGCATTATTCATTTCATAGGTACAGAAAGAGGAAACTAAATCATGCCAAGAGTGATGCTGGCTGTTTTAGGACCCATTCCAGTAAAGCCTGAGGTGCACGTGTGAACAGAAGAAAAAAATGTGCAGGTACTTGCAACAGATATAGTGCACTTATACCTGTCTGCTTTTCCTTCTGTTTAAATACAAATTCAAATGTGTCCTCATCCCTAGTGCTTAGACATTCACGCTTATATTGCTCATCCTTGCAGGTTACATGGATGCAGGACAGTCATAACAGGTGCATGAGAAAATCAATTTGGCAGCCAGAAAACAAGCAAAGCAGATGCCTACCTCTGCTCATTCCCTAAGCTCTTGCAAACTCATTCAGTCCATCAGATTCTTTATTACAGGGTTCATTCAACAGCTGAAATGTGACTCAGATACTTCATCTTTCCTTCTCCAGAACTTGCTGACTTGTGCTCTCTGTCAATCCAGCTTTTTGGATCCATATGCTTTTTACCCTGTGTATGATGAGTATCTGCTCCTTATACATAATGGCATGTGCATTCAGTGTGACTGTGCTGCCTGCCTCTGTGTTTCAGGGCACTGTCAATGAGATGCAGTGCCTTTATTTTTCATCTAAATATTTCTCCTGTTTCTGGTTACCTGGATCTTTCACATATCTGTGTTACCTCCTTTCCAGTCTGTTCCAGAGTATTGATAAAAATTGATTTTTGTCCTGTGAGTAAATTATACTCAGATGAAAGGAATTGCTCCTAGAGGATGTATGAAGGATTTTTGCAGAAAGCACCAGAGGACCATCGAGAGGTATTTTTCATAGCTCTGAAAACTTTCATATAAGTTTGCTGAAGATAAGCCAGATGAGAAGGTGCTGTGGACTCCATTAATAGGGACTCAGAGACTTTACATCAGTGTGGCAGTTCTTCCCAAAGTTGGCATGGCACTTATAGAGGTGTGCTTAGTCTGCAGCTAAATCCTTGTTTGAGGTAATATTTAATCCTCAGTCTTCTCCCCATCCCTACCATCCTCCATAAATTACCTTCAGGGACCCTGAGTGATTCTTTCATCAAAGCTTTATGGAACAGATGTATTTCTGCATTTCAATCCCCACTTTGCATAGAGTAATAACTTTGCTTTTAGTAGTGGGGCAATGAGTGTAACTCTTCATATCTTTATGAATGCATATAATGCTGAATCCGTTTTTAGTCATTTTCCTAGTAAAGTTGATTTTACTTTGCTTTTCCTGTTTACTTTTTTGAGAATACTGAATCACATGCTAGTACCCCTTATAGTAAATAGGGGTCAAGTTGCACAGAGGATCTTGAACACAGTGTCTGTGAAGCTTGTCAGGTAGCATATTCTTTTCCACCAGGATCCATTTAATTCCCAGCATTCCTATACATGAAAGTGTGTGCCATGTAACTGGCCCAATTTAACAGTTTCTGTTCCTGGAATCAGTGAAGGTATATCTCTGTGTGGTTTCCAGCATTGCCCATCTATATCATGTTTAGGAGTCATCTGCAAAATGCCTATTAAAATAGAAAAATTCTAAATATGTGTCAGATTTTACAACAAGGAAGTCCTGTAGCTAGTGCTGCATTGCCCTACTTTGTGACTAAATCCCAGGGTCGAGGTGCACGTGCCCCTTGCTTTGCAGTGCACTGGTCAGTGCTCAAAGAAAGGGCTGTCACGCTCTGACACAGACATGGCAATAATAGCTTCAAAGAAATCTTAATTTCTTAATTTCTATTCAGTGCATTAATCTTTTTCAGTTTTAAAGAAAACAATTTAAAACAATCTGGAAGGCATGTAAAAAGTATTTTAAATCGGTGATATTTATAACTGCTTCATTTTTTTTCAAGTCCCTGTTCTTAACAGCCAATAACAGCAATTCAGCAGCAATACAATTCCTGCCAGTAACCTTCTCCTAGGAAAAAGGATTTCAGTAAGCTTTATCACTCAGCATAGCCAACAGAAATATTTGATACTAAGAGCAGTGGAACCAGAAATCCACTTCAGATGTCCTTCAAACAGCTAGATGAGGAATTCAAGGGGATGTGGAATAGGAAACCCAGAAAATGGAGCTTGACTTTGATACTTACTTGGTGTGATAGAGTAATTTACTCCCCATATAGGTCTTACTGTATAAGAAAAAAGAGGGAAAAGGAAGCAGTAATGTGTCACCTTATCTAAATAAGGTACCTGTCATTCCTGAAATTCTGTTTAAACTATGATGGATGTTCTTATTCAACAGGAGAGATTTTTTCCCCCACAGTGAAAACTGATCCTTTCAAACAGAAAAGGACTATGATGAGACCAAATTTCCTGCTTATGGATGAGACAATGCAGAAATAGCTGCAGAGCAGATGCCCTGGGATTCCCTCCTGACCACTTGCAATGTGGGTAGCTGAAGGAAAGGACAGTGATTTGAATAGGAAAACAGCTGTGCTAATTGTCTTGCCAGAAACATCTGTATTCTTTGAAGTGGTAACGTACTCTCATGATGTGATATGTTTATTTCCTGAGAAAATTTTGTTTTCTTTTCAGTTAATTTTGAATGACTAGCCTGTCATTCCAGAACTTAATCTTTTTGCTGCTTATCCATGGTTCCCATGTTAATGTTTTGCTAATTTAACGCAAAACATTAGCTGGAAATAATCAGTGGTATTTACTCTCTTCCCTTGCAAAGCAAATGCTTTATTCTATAGCTTCTTTTTGAACACTGTTTTTAAAACAATTAATCTGACCAGTGCATTGACCTATTCCTCAATAATCTAGAGGACAATTCTCCAAAATGTGTGGTGAACCTCTTCAGCATTTTAATCACGTGCTATATGTACCATATGTACATACTATATGTATTATACAGTAAATTCAGCGCTTTCTACCTTAGACTAATACAAGTAGGTATAGTAACAAAAAAATGCTTGTGCTCCAGCAGTGTCAATTAAAACCTACTTCAGCACAGTAAACAATGTAAATTAGGCCATTTCATGTAAACAGGACTATCTGAGAAGGCTTGATGGTTGTGGTGGTATGCAGGGGTGTTTTGGGAAGGTGAGCAGTAGCAGGTGTGAACACTGACTGCCTGTATCACAAATTGCTATTATTTTCTGTGTTGTTTGTAACCTTAGCTGAGGAGCCAGGGACTAACCCAGCCACTGTAAAGCTGCAAAATAACTTAAAATCCATAACTGATTAGATACGTTAAGTGACTGAAGCCAGAAGGGATGCTTCCATATACATTACTAGCTGATCAACCTGTCGTCATTCTTGAAAAGACAATATTTCCAATAGCTGTGGGGTTCCTTTCTTCGATGCCTGGAAACATTTGTGCTACAGATATCCTTTAGAAGTGATTTTAAAAATGACTATATATGTGTGCACAAAGTAATATTCGGTGATCTTTGTGTATTCCTTTGTCCAAAGTAGTTGAGTGCTCTACCTACAGTGAGATGATGTTACTTATAGGAAATAAAAATGAGCAAGGTTTTGGGCAACTCTTTCTTACAGCCCACCCACTGGAACCACAGGCTTCATATAAAAATGAATGAGTTGCATTTATAGAAAGCCTTTCCTAAACTGCTTTACTGTGCCTAATATACACTGTTCCTCTCAGAAGCCAGTTATGTTCTAGGGACACAGCAGGGTTTTGCAAGCCTGCCTAAAAGTCCTAAACTCTGCTCTGACTGAAAATGCTGCAGAAGCAAGTTCATTTACACCTCTTCAATGTGCTGTTTCATTGTTTACACAGTATTTTCATCAAAGAGTATGTGCTGCTCATTAAGCACAGGAGAACCTGACAGACGGGACCCGGAACACTTGCCATCAAATTTAGCCCAAGTCTATCTGACATCTCAGCAGGGGAAGTGGAGAGCTGTGATTCTGAAATAGGCAGTTTGCAGTCTCTAATCTCGAGTATACAGCACTGAAAAGAGCTGTTCCTGCATAATGCAATTCATACCATCAGGTATTGTACATTTTAAATCACAGTTCTGTACTTCTTGAACCCCTTTTTCTAAAGTCATTTTCTTCACTCGCTGACATTTTAAGTGTTCTGTGTTTGGTGCCACTAGATTATGACATTCTGATGTTCAGTTAGAAATCCAAAATAGCAATTAGGGAATTACAAATTGCAGAAATCTTGCCATTTAACTATTAATTATATTCCTTATTGTCTCAACTAGTAAATGATTATACAAAAATGTCTCTTAAATATAACATGCAAAACCTTGTTATAATTAGGTTATTCCTGAGACATCAGTCCCTACTTGATGGCACTGACTTATCTGTAGAGCCTGCTGAAGATGACAGTGTTTCCAGGTGAAGAACAGTGCTCAAGAGAAATAGAAGTATATGTGTGTGATTATAACCTGGAGTCTTAGATACTGACTTGAGCTCTGGGAGATGTTGAAATTCGTGCCTATCCAGGGCATAATGTGTCATCCTGGATTGCTGCAAGTCAAGCAAGTCTTATTCATACTACCTTTTGTGAAGAGATTTATGAAAGTGAAAATATCTTGGCTTTGATGGAATAGGATATTTTAGCAAAAGGTTTCCAAACTTGTCATGGAATGGTGCCCTGGGAGCAGTGCTTGCTTTGTAGCCACAGCACTCCAGCACTGCAGCAGAAATAGTTCTTTACAACGTCTATAGGCAAATGAAATATCTTATTTTAGTCTTGTTTTCTACACTGAAATTGTTGTAGCATTATTCTGCATCTTACCTACCCTGATGCTAATGTTATGTTCAACAACACTGCAAAAGTGCAAAGATGCAATTAAAAATCCCATGTAACACTGGATGCAAAGGTAAAGTCCCTTGGGGAGCAGCTGCATGCCAGTGTGCTCTCAGAAGGATAAACAATGGTATAGTAGAGAAGGCTAAGGAGATTACTAGGGAACAGAGCCTGCTTTAGATTTCCAACCAAATGCAGTACTTATGCCAGGCTCCAACAGATACCACTAGTTTAGATTAGGTTACTTATTTCAGAATAAAAATCACTGAAACACCGTTACACAGATATTGAGTCCTCATTGTCAGTTTCATTCTACAGGTCCTTCGATGTTCCACACTGCTTGCTAACAAGTTGTTAGAAGTCTAGCTTGGTCTTTTGTACTGAATACCCACCAGTGACTGGAGCACATCTTCTGGTTTGGCTTCCTCCCATAGGAATCCTGATCATGTGCTCCACAATGAAATCTGCTTTTTTAATAGCAGCCACTGTAGCTGTATGCTATAGTGCAATGTGCAGCTATTATAAAACAATTAATAAAAGTACAAGTCAACAGATAGATAATTCTGTTATACAACCAGATCTCATATTTATACATGCAGCTCTGAATTTCATCAAGATCTGAGTGCACTATGATGGGGACATAAAGACCTACACTGAAATACGGGAGGAAAAAAATATTTGCCTTTAAAATAAGATCTCCTAACCACCTTTTCAGACAAACTATCTGGGAAATAGAAAAAGAAACAGCTTTAGAGATACATTTTCAGTCATCTTGAAATGCCCTTTTACCATTGTAATTTACTTCCAGACAGTGCACACTTTTTAAATGAATACTTTGCTAAAAACTGAAAAGATGTTAAAAAGTGAAATTAATACATCGTGTTCTGAAGAAGAACTGGAGATAGAGGTCATTCAGATTATTTCAAAAAAGTCTTTATCTTGTAGCGATGACGACAATAATGGCAATGAAATAATGGAAACTGGGAAACAACAATTGGAAAGCTCTGAAATAAAGCTCTTACAGGGGCTAGGTTTTTCCCAGGGGTCAGTTATCAAGGATACTGGGAATATTTCCTGAGTTGTGTTGGGATGTAGAACAAGTAATTATGCTTGTGATCAGCGGTTGGAAGTAGCATATTGTGAGGCACTGGCTGACTCCACTTGTAACCAGGTCTTTTTAGAGGCCCGTGTTGGGTGCAGCACTGGGTGATTTGAGCCGATAATGTTCCATTTGTTAATGTACACTTCAGTGTCACATTTTAGAAGGGTTTAAAGCTTAAAGAGAGAGAGAAAAAAGATTTGTGTATTTGTATTTCAAGGTTCTCTGATAAAGAATAATATTGCTGATGAATATTATTTCCAAATTTATAGATTGAAAAAGTAATATATGAATATATGGCAGAAATGACTCTTAAATTACTTTAAGAAAGTAATCTTATGTATGATTTAGAAGTCATTTAATTAAATAAAGTAGCCCTGGTGATAATTTAATGTGTATGATTCGACTAACATTCCTTAAAACATTTGAATTACTTGCTTAGGGAAATAGAAATTATCTTAAAGGTTTCAAAAGGTTACATTATGAGTCTTACAGAAAAGTAACACTGAATAAGTAGAACTAATTATTGGAGGAAACCATTTGGAAGACCTGGATTTACTTCTAAAGGCTCTCCTCTGTTTTGTAATGTTTTTGAGCAAATGCACAGATTTTGGTTGAGTTCAAGTCAAGTGATTGGGATGCTTTTCTCTCTTTTTAAGTCCTAATTGAATGTTACCCTCATTTTCTTTTTTTTTTTTTTTTTTTTTTTTTTTTTTTAAAGGAGGAAAGGGGAGAGAAGGAGCAGAAAGAACAAAGTTCAAAACAGGGGAAAACTATTAGAAAGACAGAAAAAAGTTATTAGCAAAGAAAGAAAAAGGAATTGTAAATCTTTTAAAAGTTAGGAAACAATTAAAAAATAAAAGTATTACTATACTGTGTATCCAATCCATGCTGACCTACTGAGGAAGATTTAATAGAAACATGAAAATAAATTCTAAAATGTTTGAGAAACCATTATTAAAAGTCCTAAAATTATAGCTCCATTAAGAAATAAGAGCAAAAGAAACAAGCTTTATTGGTATACAGACTGCATAAATAATATAAAAATCTGAGGAATGAGGAAGAAACATTTTCAGCAGGTTTATTGCCCTTTACTTTAGAATGAACTCTTGTTCAGACATAGTTATTTTTGTAGAAAATAGTGACCATAAGAACTGCTGTTTAACAGTGGATAGCTCTAGATAAATCACAGAAGGATGCTAATCCCATACGTATCTCATCCTGATCTCTTTTGCTACAGTTCAGTGAAAACCCTGCTAAAGGAGCTTTATCTCTCTTCTAGAGTGTTATCCGTAGCTACGACAACACTCCAAAATCTACTTAAAACGTTCGTAAATTATACCTACAAATTGACCAAGGCTGTCAACTTGAAGTTAATTACTCGTTTGTGGTGAAGAACAGAGGTCAGTCAGACTTAGGGACTCAAAAGATTCACTACTAAAACAAGAGCAGTTTTCAAGGCTCCTTGAGCAAAGTTTTATTTCTGTAAAAAATATAAATATTTCTATTTCTTCCTTGTATTCCAGGGAAGGAATTGGGTCCTTCCACTCTGCCTTCAGGAAAATCTGGTTTTATTAGTGCTGTCCTGCGCAAAGGTATTTTTATTTCTGTGGCTGTGTTGTGTAGTGCTTTCTCCATTCTTCAAAACATAATGTAAATGTGAGGCTATTAGTAAGAGATCGGAGTGTACAGTTCAGTCTTTCATATAACAAGTAGGATAAAAACCCTTGAAGAAAAACTTGTGAGAAAAAGGAGTTCTCTCTCCCTTTGTGGTAACACCAATCTGTAGCAACTGGTTTGAACTAGGTCATGCAAGGCGTGTTGTAGGGTTCTTAAAATGCCTGTAATTCTCTCCTCATGGGGAAAAAAAAAAAAATCAAAATCCTGAGTTTTCAAGCTACTCCTGCATTGCTCCATTCCCTTGGTATTTTCCAGTTTTCTTGTTTTTCAGCTATCTGTGTTGTTTTGGATCTTGGAAGTTCAGAATCTTTCTCAGATTTTTATTTTTAAAAAAAGTGGAAAAAAAAGTGTCTCCTAACTTTTTACACACATCTTTGATAGTAATTGTCTCAATGAAATTGCTGTGGTAACATATTTGTTCAACCCCTTTTTTGCAGTTGCTTGTATATAAATTGTTACATAGCTGCAAGGTTGGCATATCAAGATGTATGTTTGTTTAAATTTTTGTAAGGCATTTATAGAAGTTTCAAGACTGCTCTGTTTGCCTCAGTGGCTCAATAGTTGAGCAAAACACCCAGTTCTTGAGTATTGTCCTGGTTTTTAGTTAAACTATCATAACTATGAAATTCTAAACTTGCTGTCAAACAAAGTTGCGCATCTGAAAACTCTGGTTCTGAGGATGATGCTCTCATTTATAATCACATCACATAGAGATCTGCCATTGATTATCGAAGTTTTTAAAAGCATGTTCCAATAATTTTTAACCATTATTTTTCTTAGGCCAAAGCACTGTGAATACACTGGTCTTAAGATAACATTTAAAAATCATGCTCTCTTGCTAATGTCTTACATACTTAACAGTCAAATTATGATATGTTGTCTGCCTTTATCTCCATATCTTACAAATAGGTATTTTTATAGCTGAAATTAAATGTTCAGTAACTTTAGTCTCTAATAAATTTGTAATAATAGACACTGGAACTGGTAATTTGGATCCAGAATTCTACTTGTTTTCTAGTATATAAAAATAAATCCTGCATTATTTGGGGGAACTTGAAGCTGAAGTTTCTTCAACTGTATTTTAAAGCACGGTATGAGACACTAGTCATAATTCTTGTTCTCAGTTCTGTTTTTGTACACATATCAGAATTCAATAGGATTATGCTTAGAACATATATTAATTCATTATGAATCTTGTTTCCTTTTTACTTACTTTCATGGATAGCATATATGTCCTATTTGTTCACCTTCTGCTGTGTTTTACAGTATTTCTTAAAATATGTGACTGCACAGCAAAAAAGGAAGCCAACTGTTTGCCTAGTTCTGGCTGTTGTACTGGGTCATGCAGACTTCCTGGAGGGAGTGCTCAGTTACTTTCAGTAATGGGAAAGCTCAGCCAGGAGAGGCTTTTCCAACCTAGTTTGGAAGAAGAGAGAAAGGAGTGCATCTGCAGCATAACCAAGGATTTGGAAACTGTGAACAGGGAGCAGAAATATCACAGCAGGCTTCAGAGCTGGCGGGGATAAAAAGTCCCTTTCACTGTGAAGAGCAGGCATGTATCCCTTTCTTTTAAAAAAATTCTGCTTCCTTTGTAGGCTTTTGCAAAACTGCTTTGCTGCTTGCAGCTACAGAGAGTGTCCAAAGACAGGACACTGCTGAGGTCTTCATTTGCTTCTATTGATCTTGCTTCAAATTCAGTCTGGTTTCATTATGCAGATTTCTCCAGAGTAATTTTACTTCTTTCTTTTTCTTCTCTTGCCCTGTTTTTCACTAACCCAGACTAATGTTACATTCTGCTGTTTTGTTTTCAAAATTTACAATCTGGTCCTGTTTCATTCTGGGGTTTTGGGGGGTTTGTTTTGTTTGGGGGTTTTTTTTCATTTTAATAGCTTTCTATAGTTTTAAGATGTCTAGTGATCTTTTTCAGTTATGAGTCTTTGACCCCCTTTACCATCTGGCCTTGGATGAGCAATTCCACAATCAGTTTAAAATGACATGATTGCCTCAACATAATCAAATCTGTTAAATCTCCTTGCCCTTGGTTTTTTATATGAAGCAGAAGCATCTTCCAGAAGATGTATTCTTTTTAGGACTGTGACGTTCTACAAATATCTATAACTGGTAACTCAATCTTCATCAGATAACTGGATTGGCGTTTCTCACTTATCTTTTTAAATATAGATTGCTAAGTAAAGTCAGTGCCCCTAACTTGCAAGATTAAAATAAACTGGGTTTTTTTTTTTCTCATTTTTCATTTCATGAGCTCAATTTTCCTTTATCTAAATTCTTGGTTGAACTCCTTTCAGTGACTTGCTGTGCTTCTGGAGAGTTTATATTTCTTGGAACTCTCCATTCACCTTTACCTCTAACTTGCTGTTTCTCTCCCAGTTCTCATACCAGCTGTAGTTCAAGACCTCAATAAGTGAGAAGTATGAGTTTGAGTCACTCTAACTTTGATGAATCTTTACTATAACTGATAGATTAACCAACAGAGAAAAGTTCTTACAAAGGGAAAAGGTTCATGCCTCCTCTAGTTTGATAAGACTGCTAGTAAACAGATGGTTTGAACCAAGATTGACATTGTCTTTCCAAAAATATATTTGTCTTGCTCCCATTAAAGTCAATGGCAAAGGGGCACCCCCAAGCACAAATACAGGCTGGGTGATTAGTGGCTTGAGGCCAGCTCTGAAGAGAAGGACTTGGGAGTGGTGGTAGATGAGAAGCTCAACATGAGTGGGCAATGTGAGCTTACAGCCCAATCCTGGGCTGCATCAAGAGAAGTGTGGCCAGCAGGTCAAGGGAGGTGATTCTCCCCCTCTACTCCACTCTCATAAGGCCCCACCTGGAGTACTGCATCCAGTTCTGGAGCCCCCAACACAAGAGAGACTTGGACCAGTTAGAACAAGTCCAGAGGAGGGCTACCAGGATGATCCAAGGGCTGGAGCACCTCTCCTATGAGGACAAGCTGAAAGAGTTGGGGCTGTTCAGCCTGGAGAGGAGAAGGCTTTGGGGAGATCTTATAGTTGCCTTCCAATACCTGAAGGGGGCCTACAAAAAAGCTGGGGTGGGACTTTTCATAAGGGCAGTTAATGACAGAACAAGGGGAAATGGATTTAAGCTGAAAGAAGGTAGGTTTAGTTTGGATATTAGAAAGAACTTCTTCACTGTGAGGGTGGTCAAACACTGGAACAGGTTGCCCAGAGAAGCTGTGGATGCCCCCTCCCTGGAAGTGTTGAAGGCCAGGCTGGATGAGGCTTTGAGCAACCTGGTCTAGTGGAAGGTGTCCCTGCTGATGGCAGGGGTTTGGAACTAGATGATCTTTAAGGTCCCATACAACCCAAACCATTCTATGATTCTAAAGCTCCTATTGATGTCACTGTTGTTTGAGATGAGGTAATCCACTTCTGCTCAGCAACTCTATTTCTTCTCTAACAATGTACCAGTGAGCACAATGAAGTTACGCACTTGTGGCCATGTTTTCATTTAAACACCAAACCAACTTCCCCTCCCAAAACTATTCACTGAGACAATATCAGTCTTTGCCATGATATACTTCCATTTTTAAAAAGTACTGGATGGCATAATCCCAGCAATGTTGCAGCTCTTTGTGTTGGGCTAGGTCATGTGACACAAACTATTCTTGAATGTTATTGCTTGGGATAGCTGGCTTTTGGGATTAAGTCCAAGAATATTTTGTTACAAGGAGGCTGTAGACATGTAGAACCAAAATCTTTCATGACCTGAATGAAGGACAGATCGTACAAAAGGAAAGTAAGAGGAATTATTTTTTTTTTTTAAAGACAATGGCTCAAAAAGCTTTTAGAGTACCTGAGAAATATATTGCAATAAAAAGTGAGTATAATACTGGCAGACTATTTGCCTTTTACCTAGTATTTAAAAACAAGCTTTCATATGAATTGTGAGACCAAAACAAAACTGTCATTCAGTTTAACTCTTTGATCACTTGGAACTTTTTAAAATTTCCTTTTGTTTTGATATTTGTGTATGGTTAATGTCATCTGTAGATCTCAAACTGTTTTCTTTGAAAATCTAACACAGAGTACACATTGCATTTTTTCTGCGTGTGACTGCTCTTTTTCTGTGAGATCACAACTATCTGCTTGGTAAGCAAATGACTGGCATGTGATTTTATAAAATCTCTTTACTTGCGGCCTCATAAATTTCAGTCTGCCCATGAATTATGACAGCACATCCAGCTCAGTGATGTTGTATGTTGTAGTGTTACAGATAGACATTTAGCCTTCCTGATGAAAATGCAAAAATGTCATCAGAAGTCAGACACCATTCATATACACAAATATTTAGGTGGAAAGCAAAATGGTTTTATTCTACAGATAGTGCCAAAACATATTCTACCTTCTTTATATTTATACAAGCATAACGCCGAACTCCTGGGGGAGATAGCTGTATTCTAGTTTTTTTCTTCAGACTCGAGCCATTTACCAAACATGTTAGTGCCTCTTACAGTGCTGAGTCGAGTGTGCAGTTGGCAGTTATGTTTCTTGGTCTCCAACTACCATTTCTGTGATCACACAACAGAACAAGAGCCAACAAAATCTGTTGCCCTACTGGTCAATCTGGGAAGTAAAATGTCTTTAGATTTCTAGGCTATAGCAGGCATAGGTTAGATAAAGAATAGGTGCTGGAAGGAAGGAGAATTAAATTGCCTTGTTATGTGAGGAAGAATTTGCACATATTGGAATACAGCAATGATCTTCAATTCAAGGACTACTCATGGAAAAAATTTTTCTGTGTCCTGAAGATTTCCAGCTAAGCATAGTGGTTAATATTAAATGAAAGAATGATAAACATTTATTTCCTAAAATTTCAGAGGAAATAATTCTTGGCCAAGTTTATTTTCTTGAAGTCAGATACAAAGGGTTCATTTAAACAACATTCAATTGAATTTTAAAAAATCAGTGCATATTATTTTCAGCTATCCAAATTGGGGGAGGGGAAGTCTTATTAAAATAATCAGCAAATTTGAACAAATCCCAGATTGGTTCATGGCTCCCACAAATAGCCCTCAAATCTTTGTCTCACTCTATTTGGGAACCTTTTACCAGGCTTTGAGGTTTTGGATCAAGATAATATGCACACAAAACCTTTGAACACACAATTGTTTATCTACAGTACAGAGTTGTGGCCTGAACCAGACCAGTTGTCCAGTTGGGCTTTAATATGGTCATACTCTTGGTGCCATTATCTGGTGAATCCCTGCTGGCCACGCAGTCTTCAGCTCAATGGAAAAGGGCTAGTGGAACCTGTGGGCTCTTGGAAGGGGCTAATCCTTCAGCAGCTTTTGTCTCTGCTTCTTCTCTTAGGGTTTTGGTGTCTTGTAATATTAGTGGTCATTTCCTGAAATTCGTTACGATTTATTTTCTTCATTTTGAACTTTTTGTAACTGGTATCGACCCAGTAGCATCACCTATGTGTTCTTGCTTCGTTTCTGCTTTCCTAACTTTCATGGCTTACTGGCCGTGTGTGTTCTTTCTTACATACTAAGGTGAGAATGGGAAACTTCAGCTCATCATTCACTTCTTTCAGTAAAGCTTGGCCCTGGAATCACATGTTGAGCCAGCAGGGTTTATTTTAGCTCAAGGTCTGGCAGCCACAGCGATGTCCTTTCTCCTCCAGCACTGGAAGCGCAAGGTGTGCTCCATACAGTGCAGCCAAGCACCTGGGATGACTCTTTCAAAGTCTGCCTATTGATGGCTGTAGACAGCATTTCATTCAACAAAATACTGTGGAAATCATCTATGGTACTTATGAGTTTCTAAATTTGAAATATAAGCATAGATGTACTTTAAAAGTTTACTTTCAAGTGGTTCTAGAGTCTGCTAAAGCAGAAGGAGAGAAGAGAAATAAGACAGAGTGGTAACAGTTCGAGCAAAAAGTACGAGGTTTCACAAAGCAAACTGTATAGCCACCCTGCTTCTTCCCAGCACAGTTTGTTTTCACCGCCTTCCTCTCTTCTGTTATCTTTCTGGATGATCAGTAGAGTTGTTCATTATTTCTCCCTGCATGCCATCCCCAATCTCATTGTCTTAATAGTGCCTTCTCAAGCCTTAATCCTTTTGGGGGTCTTTTTTGTTTTCTTTTTTTCTTTTTTACTCATTTCTCACACAAATTTATGGTACGTCTTTCATACCTGTATTTCTCTACTTTCTTGACTCCCTCCTTCTGCATCTCACTGAACCCTCTGCACATCACTTTTTTTTCTTTATCTCTGATCCCTCAGCAGTGTGCAACAGTCTGAGATTTTGTTTTTCTCTTTCATTCCTCTGATCAGTTCCCTGTGGACTTTAGGTTTCCTCATCTTCACCTCTTTCTTTTCTACCCGGTTTTATTTTCATCAAGCTCCCCTTATGTTTCTCTGTGTCCCATGAGACTTTTCCCCTATGTTGGAAGATTTCAATAGGCTCAGTATTATTTCCTTTGACCCAAGTTAGATGATGGTCTCTACACTGCAGGTTTTTTTCTTTTTTTCTCCTTTTTAAGCATCCCTAGACACCTACAGCAATATTGCTGATCATTACAGATGAAGCTATTTCTCCTAAGTAACTGACGTCCTTCCCTCCTTCTCTCTTACTGGCATGGTCTACAGGAGATGCATGGAATAATGGGGTGTTGTGCACTACTTGTGGTTCCTGCTTGGATAGTGCACACTTGAACAAGCAATCAAACCAGGCCAGTAGCCAGAACAGTTTTTGAAGTTCAAAGTGAGTAAGTGATGTCTGACTGTAGTGTCTTAAAATGAGCACTAGAAGTTCTCCAGTGATTAGTGTTTCACAGGCGATAGCCATTCATGGAGAAAAGATGGAGGAGATTAACACTTTACCTTTCCAGTTGCATATAATTTCTATACCAGAAGTTGTCTTTTTGTGTAGCGCAAGATAAAACAATAAACTTTCACTGTCTTGATTTGGTGCTTTTTTCCTGGCACATCTGGGAGCATCAATACTCACTGTGTAGTGATAAAAAATGTCTTGAAGTTTTGTTGATCTCAGCATCTTTCTAAACTATCAGTGGAAGTTAATGCACTAGAGAAATATTTTTCAAGGCAGAATGTTCCTAGATCTTCAGGAAACAGGAAGATTGTTTCTCCAAAAACACTCATCCAATGTATCAAGTAATCTATAATTTTAAAAGATGTATAAATTAGGATGTTCGTATTTTAATATCTAACGCATCTGTGTCATGGTGGCTTGAGTTTCTCTGCATATTTCAAATGTTTTAATAGCAGATTCCCCCAAAGAATCCAAGTGTTGAAAACACAACTTCCAATTTATTGGGTGACAAAGCTAAAGTTCAGTGACACAAGCTTCATGTGTTCCATTTGTAGCCCCAGCTACCTGTTCCGAGAGATGTTAGGAGTACGCAGATATCACTGTGAATATTGCTCATCGTTTGTTAGCATCTGATACATTTACTGTTGCAAAATGGGTGTTTCCTAACTGTTGCTCTCTACTCCTCAGTTAATTACTACATAAACAAGGAGCTAACGTAGTTGGAAGGACTATTGACTGTACAAGTAATTAGCTGCAGTAAAAGTGGGAGAGAAGACAGCTAGCAGGTTTTTAGACAGTTTTCCTTAGTAAAATGTTCTTTCTTATTGTCTTTTGTGTGAAGGACAGGCATCTTACTGAGTCAGGTTAGAACTCTTCAGAGACTGCTGGGCACTGGTGTGTGTATGTAATTATTTGACAGCTAGTGGAGTGTCAGATGAAGGTTAAAAACCAAAGGGTTGTTTGAAGGTTTGTGCTTTTTTTTTTTTTAACATGGGTTATTTCACACCTTGTGTCTGCAATGAAACCCACTAATAGTCAAATTATTGCAAATTATCTCAGCTTTTCTATACAGACAAAAATGAGCAGCTTGGTGTGGCAGAAGACGAGCATTTTCAACCACTTTGAACTGGCAAAGTGAAGCTGTGTTCTAACTGCAAGAAGAGCTGAGAACAGCAGTGTATTTTGACTTTCCAGGGTTAGGAGAGCCTGGATATGGCTCTGAACTATGTAAATGCCTTCCCACTGGCATTTTCTTGACTGTAACTTTAAAAGCCAGGTGTGTGACTGAAATACTTTTGGTCCTAATTTATGATCCTAGCCAGTCTTTTTTATGTAGTGATAAAAAATGTCTTGAAGTTTTGTTGGGAACAGTACTTAGTGGCTATTTGACAGCAGTCTTGTTATGGGACTGCTTGTGGTTGTTCTTCTCTCCATGCTCTAAAGCCCTTCTATGAGCCCTTCTGCAAAAATGAACCTAACCTGATCTCATTTTAATATGTCGGCATTTGCACGTGTTCAGAGATGCAAATCCTGAGTGTTAGCTACGAGGGTCTTTCAAATTAGTGCTGATGCAGTAGAATATAGCATTTTCCAAATTCTATATGATAGATAATTTTAGCTATGCACCAGCCTATATAAAACTAGCTTAACTATTTTAAAGGCTTTTACACTACAGTCAGCCACCTTAGTTGGTTAAATAGGCATTTGTGACACCAGTTTAATGAATTAAATGTGAAAGGCATTTCTTCTTACTTTTGGCTGTAACAGGGCTGGCACAGGTTCTGTTCTGCTGAAGTAATGGAATAGTGGGATCCATGTAATATAATTTTATAAGGGTAATACTCATCAGTATATCAGCTAATATGAAAAGCAGAAAAAAGAGTTAGAAATTAAGACTGCAAGCCAAATATCATCATTCTAATTCCTCATGGAAAGATACCACTTTAATTGAAAGATATGGCAATAAAAATGAAAAATACAAAATAATTTCATGAAAAAATTGTGTAATTCATGTTTTCTGTCCTTCACACTCTGTTCTTTACTTGAACAGAGTAACACAGATTGCTTTCTGACCTGTCTAATTTTCTAGATAATTTTCTTATTTGACATCCATTGTAAGCTCTTAGAGAGGTTGTACCCTTGCTAAGGTAAGAAGGAAGCATTGTCTTGGCTTTTAGGGAAAAAACCTGCAAAGTTATAGAAGATTCTGAAAAAAAGGGAAACGATCTTTTCCTTCCCTTCTCTCTATTACTGACTCCAAAGTAGTTTTATCCTCAGCCCTGCAAAAAGAACCCAATCTCCTCTGCAGCAGATCCTTTAGCACTTGATATGCTCATCCTGGGCAGAGGGAAAAGCAAGGGGCATTCTGGAACAAGCTGTAAGCACAGGGCACCTTGTTCACCTAGGAAAGGCCGGGCTGCCTTAGCTGCTAGAGCTCCAACCTGCACAGTGCCCAACTGCAAACAGGGCTGAGGATCAGCTGCTCAGCCCCCTACATGTGATCCACATCTCTCTTGCAGTCTGCTACACTGGGCAGTGCTCTAGTTTGCTGCCTCACTGGATGTAGCTGTAATGTAGAACCAGGGAGACAAGCTGGGATGTCCATCCCAGGAGTGGATGTGTTACAACCCAGATGAAGGACCGTTCTGCCCTTCTGAGGTCTGTGATTTTTGTCATGTTTTGGAAGGCCAGTCTGTACTGCTCCAATTTTTGTATGTGCCCAATCCCTCCTATTAGTGCCCAACCCACTGATGAAGGAAATTGTTATTTGTCCCTTTGGATTGGGGTGTTAGTCCAGCTGCAATTCTAGGCAAGTTTAATCCCTTTAAAGTACAAAGAAGAAATCTTCACTGTTGGACTATTACTGAATGTTAATGTTTCAGGGAGAAAATACTCTTGACTAACAAGTTGTCTCTGTCAGGTTTGTATTACCACTGATAATTATACTGTGCCATGGAAGAGTCATATAAAAGCACTTTTCAATGTACCTCTAAATCAGTAAGTTACTCCCAGTTACCTAATCAACGAAATGAAACTTTCTGTGTTGTCTTTGTAGTACTCTTATTTCTAAAATTCACATTTGCTTTTATATGATCTCATATACAATTTAATTTCCCATACCAAAAAGAAAAATAATAAATGCTAGGATATTACATAGAGTTCCCAGTGTTACTAATTAAAAAAAAATAAATTGCAGTGAGATAAAAAAAAATACGTTCTAACGACTGCATCTCTTTGCAAAGTAAAGTGAATCAGAAAATGTTTTAAAGTTTATGATGTATAATAAAAATAATTAATGGGCAGGCATGAGAGTGCTACCTTCAATCTCACAAGTGTGAATAAGTACCAAAGAAATCTTGGTAAACTTTGGAAATCTTAATACATGAAGTTGTTTCAGCAAAACCTTACATTCTAAATGACTTGTATAAAAGTAATCATTTTTAAAATTATTCCATCAGTTATTCAGGGACCAAAAATACCAGCATTCTTTAAAACTAATTCATGTTTTATCACTCCAAATGCACACTGGCTGTTGATTAAAGATGTGCATCTGAATTCTAGAATCAGGTCTTTGTTCTCAGATCTCTCCTTTAGGACACTCTCCAGGATCAGCTGGAGAATATATCTGGTCTAATAGTTTCTAACAAGATATTTCCCCTATTCCTCCAAGTCCCTTCCACTACTACTGTGAAGTAGGATATTTGTCATTAAATTGGTTCTTGTTATTCTTATCCAGTGAATAGAGACCCTGGGATCAAGAGAGCTACACCATATCATTAAATTTATTTTTTAGTCTTTTTTCTTTGGTTATCTAGAGAGTTGAACACTGTAAGCTTATTTGTGTGTCTGAAAATTACTTGGGACCGTTTATCCCTGAGAGGGCATCAATTTTATTCCAACTTTTTTGCTACCTGGAGTTACATAGGAACTGTAAACATGAAGGAATGGCTGTCACCAATTTGATGGCTACAAGGCTAAGCACATGGCTTTACTCATAAGGAAAAATTGCCAAGCAACTGTTGTCCTCTGCCAAATTTTCAATACGTGGCAATATTTGACAAGAGCCACCCAGATATCAGCTGTCAGACTTCTAGAGCAAAGCCACAGCTTCTAGGTATTTGATATCTAGGTACTTAGGAAGATAATGAAAGGTTAAATAGCTCAAGTTTTGAGTAATGATGATCTACAAGTGCAGCTAAGGCAAGGCAGAATAGTTTAATGAAAATAAGATAGTTTCAAAATTAAAACTGCAATTTACTCTGTCAGAAATTAGTTTTCATTTTAATGTCTCTCAGAAAAATAGAAATGCTTGTGTAAGTAGTGATCTGGTCAGACCAAAGTTCATCTGTGCTTTTATCTGAAAAACTAAGAGTAGCTGTGATGGGAATTTCTGAGGACCAAGGCCATATCTGTGTTACCTACTCTCTTTCCAGGCTCTGTCTCTCGATATGCATTGAAATCATGATACCCAATGTTAAAACAGAGAGAGTAAGACCTGCAATGGAAGTGGCATTGTAAATTATTGTAAATCACAGTAACTGATCGTGTGGCTGAAGAGAATCATGACCTGAAATCAACAGTCTAAACTAAACCTGACAATTCTGAATCAGTATTTTATTGAGAACTTTTGTCCTTAGTACTCCAAATATATGAATCCTTCTCTTAGGATGGGACTATCAAAGCATTCCCAGTGTAGCAAGCTTAGAATTTAGATCCATTGTTTTCACTCCACACACTGTAAAATATTCCTATTACATTTCTGGTGTGTAGTGAAGGTAATTGTGACTTTCTAATTAGAATTACTTTATCCTGCTTCTAGTTCAGGCACTGACTTACTGAATCACTTCATGCAAATCATTCACTCTTCAACTCAGTCTAGAGATTATAAAGTCAGTCAAAAAGCACTTAGTATGTAGTATATTCTCATAGTAGTGGAAAGATGGATGTTGTTCAGTTATACGTTTTTCAGTTTCTGTGTGTAGCTGATGCAAGCAGTACTTTGGAGTAAATGTCTCTTTTCCATAGTGTGGCAAAGAAGAAATAAAATAGGGTCAGCCAATATTCTTCTTAGTGTGTCCCTTCTTATCTTCTTGGCTTTAGCCATAACATCTGCAAAACAGTCTTACACTGATACCATAAAAAAAATGACCCAGAACAGGTGCGCAGGCATGTAAGAGTACAGATCATAATCAGTCAAGAGGCAGACAGATCTGACATTTGCTGAGACCGTACCTATATTTTATTGAGTTGTCATGCCTGGTTGCATACTTAATGAGGATGAGCACCTTTATGTGCCGATTTCGCATTACAAATGTTGTTTTGCTGGGACTGTCAGCTGCAAATAGCTTGTGGCAATACATCTTTCATGCAGCAAATAAACACATACAACATTATAGCATACCCCTGTTATTGCCACAACTGTAAACAACTAATAAAAGGAATGTATTTACTGTACCTTAGAGTCATTCACTCCAGTAATATTTTTTTTCCATTTTCCAGCTTATTGACTTTATGGAACATTTGGCATTATTTCATTGTACCATCGTTGCTTATTGTGTCATCGTTTAAACAAAAAACATGCTATATACCTGCATATATACTAGGCTACACAGAACAGGGTTTTTCTGTGACCAGCAGATATATTGTGTATGGTCTCAAAGACTTGGGGAAGTATTTGGTGTGCTAGGAATAGTCACTGACCTCAAGACAACCGATGAAATCCTGATGGTAGGACACTGATATCAAGTTGCTTCTGGTAGCATCTGGGCATGGGAGGAACCAGTGTTTTACTCTGGAAAAACAAACAGCATAGCTGGATCTGCATGGCCATCTGCCTCTCTGTTGACAGTGTTGGTGGAACCATAGAGCTTGATTACACATAGAGGTGTTTTTGGTGTTGCTTTTAGTGGTATTTTGTTAGTTTTGAGGACAGAAAAGCATGCAATTACTGAAATGAGTCATCTTGTGGATGTCACTAGACTGTTAGCACCTGAGGAAAATCAAATCATGCTTTCAAGAAATATCTCAGGAATTCAGCTGAGCTATAATCTCCCCTTTCAAAGATGACTTGTAAGAACTAGATCCAGAAAGCATCTCCTGCATCAGTGAACCCCAGCCACTGTAATTTTGCTGACATTCCCTTTCAAAACCATACTTTGTTGGTGGTCCTTTATCACTAAATTCTAACTTAAGATTCTTTGTCATCTCTTTTAAAAATTTGTTCTCCAACTACCATTATCTTTCTAGATTCAACAACTCCTCTTGCTCCTTTGGTTTTACCTCCTTGATTTATCTAGAGAGAGCAACTGTAGCCTTCTCAACTTTCTGCTTGGATAAACAGGACAAGCTCTTTTAGTTTGTTCTCATAATATAGACTCATCATTCTCTTTTTGTACTGGAAAGCATTCTGTATTTTTCCCAGTTTGAATTGATCTACTCTAGGGTGACAAGAACTGCACACATATTGCAGAGGAAATTTGTATCCAGTATGGTAGCATGAATACTCCTGTATGTCCATCGCAAAAATCTTGGCAGAGTAATTTCAGGAGTGCATATGTCAGTTTTGAAGGCCATCTTGCTTATGTATAATTTACTAAATAGAAATCAATATCATTGTACTGAGGCTTCTAATTGATGAGCCCTCACCTTATAGGAGTAATCTGCTTTGTGAGTTTTTAAATGCTGAGCTTCATTTCCCCTTCTTATTCTATAGTACTGCAAACTTGTTCACCCACCAGAAGACTTCTTTCTCTGGCTTATCCTTTTTTTGGACTGTTTTCTTAAATTACATCTCTGAACCTCTGTCTGATTTTCATTCCCAGGATTTTTACTGATGCTGCAGAGCTAAATAGCTTCTGTAATGTATTCACAAGGTAGTTAACATGCCTCAACTTCTGAATCTCCATGTTGTTGCCTCAACCGTTGTCTTAGTAGCCATCCTCACCTTTTCCTTCTTGATTACTGTCAAAGAAAAAACAGACCAATATACTATAAATTCATCATTTTGCTGGCTCCCACTCCACCCCTTGGGGCAGGTTAAATGCACTGACAATAAACTATCCTTGCTTTTTCAGTTTGGTGTCTTAAGTTGTGAGTAAATTGCATTCCTCTTTCTACTGCCTTTCATGAGTGATACAAACTGCAAATTGGGTAAAACCTGATGAAGCTAAGTTTACATCATGTTTTTTCTTCATACATGGCTTACAACACTATTTTATAATGCAGAAGTATTACCTGCTGCTGAGGAATTTAACTGCATCTCCTAACTAAGCTAGTGGCAAATTGAAAACTAATAAGATATATTTTGCATATCAAATACTGCTCTGGGGACAAGCTAACCTAGGCACCTACTAGATTGCAACTTACTGCTCAGTAAAAAAGAAGTAATAAAGAAAATCATGACAGGTCATTACATGAAAGAAGAAAATCATTACCCAAAGCAGAAGAAATGCTATTTTATTATACAGTAATGTGAAGGGATCTTAACATTTTTGTTCATGAAAATATTAAATGTTTTCTAATGTTATCTGTAATATATGTTATTCTGAAGGTAGCAAAATGATGTAATGTGTTTTAGTATTCAACAATACCTAGAAAACTGAAGCTATCAGTGTAGTCAGTTGAGCCATCTAACTGTGCAGAGCAAAAGCTAGGCAAACGAAAAAGTAATGTACTCAGACTTCTGTGGGTCTATCCTCATAGTGTCTCTTTGAAATGCTATCTCTTTACCCTCTGTTTTTTAATTGAAATCAATATTGACAATGTTATTTAATATGGTGATGGGCAGTGTCTGCCCTTCAGGACAGATATGCTTCAGAGCATAGGAGTCAGAGTATCTTCCCATTTCCACATTACAGAAATTTTGATCTTAATCTTCATTAAGCACAAATTATTGCACTTCATCCCTGTCTTTGATGGAGAAAAGAATATGGCCAACTTGTACTTCAGCCCAGGAAATGCGTGTAAATAGGGAGAGTTACAGGTATAAAGTTCATTATTTGAGATTATTAAGTTATATTTTGCATATAATTATATTGAAAACTAACCCATTTCATTGTAATTAAAGTAGCACTTATATGAATTAGGCACATGTGATATTTCTAATTAGGTATATTTTAATGGTTAAATCATGAGATTTTAAAATTATAATTGGGCTAGCTGTAAAATTTCAACGTCTGTGATTTTAGAATTGAATTGCTCTTTGACTTACGTAAAAGAATAGATTGTTAAGTGAGTGCCTCACAGGAGAGAAGCAGTCTAGGATATTATTATTTGAATTAGTTTTTCAAAGGAATTGAGAGTAGGCAATCTGTCCTCTGATCTTTCTTTGCACACTAAAAGTATGAGTTAGTTATGCTAAAATAGCTTAAATTGAGAATACAGTGATTTAATTAACAGCTAGAATTATAGAATTCCACATGTGAGGAAAATGATGTAATAATAACACCCCGTACAGACACTCTAATAAATCCAAGATATTCTCTAGTGGAAGCTGGTTTTTAAATCTATAGCTGCTTGTTGCAGATACAGTATAGCCTTTATGATTCAGAACAAGAAACTTGGAACATAAGGAAAATTACTTCATCACCTGGTATACTTATAGTCAACTTACAGATTTGTTCCAAAGGCCTCATATATTGGTTCCTGTCACTGGGAAAGGCAGTAGGCAAAGACAGGGCATGTGTACCTTCTAGCAGTGGTTTTGAGTGAAAGCCCGTGGGCCCAATGTAATTACTCCCCACTCTGTGCTAGTCCCTAGAGCAGATCAGAGTGCAGTTCCACTGTCTGAGTCTCCGGTGTGATTGTGGACGGAGGCAAAAGCGAGAGCTGGGTGTTATATTGCCAGTATGACCCTGTCAGAACACACACCCTTGTGAGAGCATGAGTCAAAATTCTGTTAACCTGCTGATGTTGGTAGTCCATTGCCTAAAGATCTTTGTGCAGAAACACACAACTCCGTGCAATACAGAAATGCACTCTGTAATGCAATAGCAAATATATTTGTTGCAGCTTGATAATACAGAAAACAAGGACAGTTTGCAAACTATTTCTCACACTGCAAATGATTTCTTTGTGGTTTTGAGAATTAAATGGGAGTGACTCTCTCCACAGTTTTGGTAGGGTAAAATGACCCAGGTATCAGGACTGTACACTTTGAATCATGCAGAATAATAGGTTGTTAAGCAAGTGCCTCACCAGTGACTAGCAGCTTAGGATATAATGATTCAAAGTAGTTTTTCTGAGGAACTTAGAATAGGCAAAGTGTCCCTCTTATCTTTCTTTGCACATAAAAAGTATGAGTCAGTTATACTGGGGAAGCGTGGCCTTCTTCTAAAGAATGACTGATTAGACAATTCTTTTCAGTCTGGGAAAGAAACAACTGGTAAAGTGAGAGAAGTTTATAGGATGATGAGCCATTTGGAGAAGCAGGATAGGGCATTTCTGCTTCCCATACAGAAAGGGGGCCATCCAGTAAAGCTGGGAGGAGCTGTGCTCAGAACAAAGGAAGACGATTCTTCCTGTAAAATGCATCTGAGTTTAGGAAGCCACTGCTAAAGGATGTCCAGGAGTGCTGGAAGTTTGCATAGTTTTGAGACAGTTCAGCGAAGATAAAAAAAACGTGCTGTCCTCAGATTGCCATTTTGATATGGGAAAAATTAGGCTACAGTTTACCTCCAGTCGGATATTCAGTTCAAGCTTGTTTTGACGTGGGTTTTCTGCTTGCTGCCTCTGAAAAGGGAGACGGCAGCTGCCTTGGTGCAATCAAGCACCAGCTCCTAGCCTTAAAAGCTGGAGTATGTCCTATAGCTTCTTTTTTGGGGAAGGAAAAGTTATTCTAGATGATTACAAAATAGGTTATGTTGTTTTCTCCCATTATAATGTACAAAGAGAATATAACAGAAATGCCTCTTCATATTGCAGCCATCAGACACTCACAGAGATGAATACTTTATGTACAACACCATCACATATATAAGCATGAGCGTGTGTGGTCTGCATAACATATACCTGTTCAAAGTATACAGCAGAAATTGTTGAAAATTTACAATTACAGTTACAGTTCAGAATTACCAGAGGTTACACTGCAGCAGTCACACAGCGGAGAAGGGTGCCACCAGCATTTTATAAATAGGAGTTAACTATTCCAGTGCTGTGCCAAACCTTGACTTTTTAGTATCTACTGCTTTGATACCTGAGTGATTTATGTGCATGTTCTGTTGGTACCACTTTATTCCTAAGGATAGGAAGCAGTACAGCAAAGGTAAATAACAAAGTAGAACGAATATCTCGATACTGAGATGTTATGCGTTGTGAAAAACACTGTGTTATCACTTGAGAAAATTTGTTGTCATACAACTACAGTATCATAACATCTAACATTTGCAGAATCTTTGCCAAAGGATCCCAAAGTTCTCATATAGTCATGAAACCTAACTTATGCTTTCTTTAGCAATGGATGAACAAGATACTATGAGACTTTGCTTCTTTCCCAGTAGTGTGAAGGACACTGATGAAACTGTCTGCAACATTTGCTAAAACTGAAAGTGCAAGATTCTGCAGCGCTCAGTAGTTTTCTTACGTTTTGTTTCGAGATCTTAGAATGAGAAACTACAGCGTGTCAAAGGGACTGTCAAAATGCTGTCAGGTTGTCTTCAAAACAAGTATTAACTCCAAAACTGGTGTGGCTTCTATTGCAAGAACCACTTAGCTTTGTTCAAGAACACAGTCCACTTTTGCTTGAAAAGTTTGAGCTGTGAGCTTTTTCTAATAATATTAAGTGCAAACTAAGACTTCTACTGTCAAAAAAAACCCCACAAAAAATTCAAAGATTCATTGGAATAGTAATGGAAGCACATCAATAGTAATGAAAGTCCAAAGGAACCTAGAAAATTGCCTTATTTTTTTTGCACAGTGGTTGCATGATTCCTCTAAGAAGAAAAAGCTCTAAAGAAAACTTACAAGGCATTTTTAAATGCAGTCATAAAAAAAACCAGTTATAGTTAAAACTGCAGGGCTGTTCAGGAGTATCTGGGAACAATTTGCTTCTAAGCACTGGAGTATGAATTTAGAAAAAAAATCCAGTCCCTCTGACAGGGCTTCGTTTTTGTTTGTTTGTTTGTTTGGTGGGTTTTTTTGGTTTTTTTAAGTTTATATGATAAATTAATAACTGACTCAAATATAATGAAGTAGGTTTGAGATTAAAAGGAACTAGAATTTGTTGCATCGGTAATAAGGCCATGTCATCAAATCATTACAGATCAAAGCCCAAACTAGGATGTTGCCTGTACTAGCTGCAGTCATAACTGCTCCAGCCACGCTGTTCATTTAAGGATAGTAATAGAGTTAGAAGGAATTTTGGGACATCTGCTGTCAGTAGTTGACAGAGATTGGTTAATGCTACTTGTGTCTGCGGAAAAACATATCTGGAAGATTGAAGACTCATTTTGAGCTAATATTTGTAGGAAGAATATTGGAGGAGGACGAGAATCTGAAAACTAGATTTTCAGTCTTTGGGTTTTTCTGTACCAGGAAATAATCTTAGATGATATTAATATATGAGGTCAAATATGACTTTGGTTTTAGTATACGTTAGGAAAGTAACATTTAATATGTATTAATGGATTGGAGTTAACCATGTTATCATTATATGTTTAGTCCTAACTCTAAAATTAATTTAACAGTATTTATTTAGTGCATTTTATTATATTTGGCCTGTCTAGCTGCTGAGCTCGCTGGAAGAATATGACTGAATTTTTGCTCATAATTCTAAGGTTGCATTTATCATTAGTTTTGCTAAGAATAAGGATAATACTTATTATTTTTTTACAGTACTAAGAACTATATGTATTCTTCTAAGATGATTTACATAAAGATTCTTTCCTACTTTATATGCTCGCATAAGAAGAGTGGAGAGTAATATACAGAACAGTCTACAATTCCAAAAAAAGTATGTTGCTGGGGGATTTTACTAACAGTTACTGTAAACCAAGACTTGGTAGCAAATATTTCTTTGAATAAGGCAGTCAGGTGAGAAGAGATCAGGCAAACTATAAGACATAGCACAGCATTTTTGCTTTAATTGGATAACCTCCGTGGAAGAAACTACTCATCAGTGTTTATCAGATAAAACCTTTCTACCTTGTTACAGAAGCAGATCTTTTCAGTATCTGCTGGACTGCTACTTACATGTTCTTATCGCTTGCTTCCTTACACATATGTTTTGGGGTATTTGCTATTTCCTAGTTTTCTTAAAGATATGGTTGAATATCTTAATATTTTTTCTACTTAACTACTTGACAAGAGTGTCTAGTCAAAACCGCTGAAAATGCACTTTATTGGTAATGAGAAGAAACAGGTTGAGAAGACAGCTTATGTGTATTGTTTTCCTAAAATATAGAAAAGCTTCACCATTTCTGAAGAAGCTTCTCCAAGGCGGAATCAGAGTCATCTTATACACTATGATTGAAGCAGTATTGTTCTTTCACATGGACTTGGCATTTACTACTGAAAGTATTGGAAGTTAAGGATAGAGAGAGAGACACTTCTATTGCAGATGTTTTAACATATCAGGCTGTTTTCTCTCCCCTAGTATTTGAAAATGACTGCTGCATACATCAGCATTTGATTAAGATATTGCCCTAAGTAGATCACTGTTATGTACCAAATGATCTATACACAGAAATAAAACTTTTCTAATAACCTTTTGGTATTTTAGCATCAGCTAATTTTCTGCTGAGGAGAGCAGAATGTGATTAAGGCAACGGAAAACATTTTATGGAGTGACAGGTGGTCATGAAATTATATTAGCATTTAAATTACTAAAACGGAACCTTTTCTTTCCTGGTCTGAGAATGTCAGAAAGCAGAGTCAGGATTCGTCCTCTCCTCCCATTCCCATGGGTTATATTTTACTTTAAAAACAGCTGTTAATTCTGCGTCACAAATTATGAAGGATTTAAAAGAGAGTGTCATGACTTGCTGTAGATCCTGCTAGAAAACATTTTCCATCTGTGTGACTTATTTAAAAGCCCTCAGTCACTCAGAGACCCAGATTTGTGAACTTAATCAGATGGTTTTCTTCTCTTGTTACCTCAGAATCAACTCTAGGGACTGTTAGGATCACCATGGTATTTATTTTAAGTGAGTGATTGAATGATTCCTGAGCTGCTCTTCTGGAAAATGAAGCAAAATGCTGCTTTAGAGGTCACTCCTAATTAGACATCAAAAAAATAACTGCAGATAACTTCATCAAAAATATAAATAACTAATCAGTACCAGTCCGGTGGCTTTGTTTTATAATTAGTCCTGTACAAAGGCTCCTTGAAGTCAGATGACAGTTGGGTCTCCTGCCTCAGACTTCACAAATGAACCAATAGTTTCAAGCTGATGCTCCCTTTGAACTGCTCTCCCAGGATAAATTACTGATGGCCTAAATGTTACATTTACATTTATTATTCTCTATTACCAAGAACATGTGAAGCTGCAAAAGATTAAAGCAGCAATTACTGAAGTTAGAACATTGGAAATGAAGTTCAAACACCAGAAATTAATGTTTAGAAAAACAGAAAAGACAATTACTTGAGGCCAGTTTTAACTAAATAAAAGCAGTGGCTTCTACATCAGAGAGGACGTTTACAGATGATTGTTTCTATGTTCATGCATCTTTGAGTGACTCACTGGCAGTTCGTGCAGTTGGGTTCAGATGCAGCGTGGATAAGACCTTGGTGGTCAGAAGGTTGACCGTCAGCCCTGAACTTTGACAGTCTCAGACTTCAGGGGAGGTAACAGCACAGGAGGGAATAAACTTATCCTGACAGTTGCTATTTAGAAATGATTTCATAGGCTTTATGGAAGTTGTAGATGGTTGGGTTTTATCATCTTGGTTATTGTTCTGTTTTGCTTTTTGTTTTCTCCATTTCATAAAGTGCTGGTTTGTTCAGTTCTTTGAATTGTTGCCCTCAATAGAGAAAATGCAGTTCATTGAGTCCTGTTCAGTTGAATTGAGTTTTCTCAAATTTGGATGGAGAGGATGAAAACGGGGAGATGTTTAGAGAAAGAGCGGGAAATTGTTTGGATCAAGCTTTGGTCCCTCTGCACTGTAATCCATTCTGGTGTCATCTTGTCTGCAGCTATGCTGAGAAGAAATTAATCTAGGCTCTATGCTTGAAAGCGAGGCGTCAGGGCAGGAACTGCGCCCAGTCTGTCTTGCAGGGCGAAATGCACTGTGATAGCAAGTGTAAATCTCTGCTCAAAAACCTTCCCCAAACATCCTGTGGCTCTAGAAAGCTCGGCAGAAAAGGCATTTCTGCCTTTGCAGAGAGGTGCTGCTCAGGGTTCAGGAGGAGCAGAGCAGCTCCCACACCTCAGACCCATGAACGGAAAATGGGCTTGTTGGGTGCCTGTGCGAGGCTGGTTGGCTGCTGCACCTGCACACTGGTGTGGCTCACACAGCAGCCACTAATGAGATTGTTTATTCACCTTTAAAATGATGAAATTAAGTTCCTGTAGCTATTAAGAGCTAAAAATAATTATTTGGTTGTACTCCACATTGTAGTAGCAGGCACAGCAGTATATTGATCTGCACTCCGTCATATTATATTTACAATACAACCTGATCAATATGCTATTTCTGAACCCATGGTTCTTGCATGTATGAAACTGGGATATTTTATTGTAAGACTAATGCACATGACTGTGTCACAACAGCGTAGTCTAGAGTACTGTACACAAGCTAGATGAAGGAATGAAAATGTCAGCTTTGTACCTTTTTTTCCCCAGTCTTGCAGTATTTTTTTTGTGTCCATAAAACAGAAACACTGTGTGACAGGTACTGTATAAATGCATGGTAAGAGATGTCCCCTGTCGCAAAGACCTTACAGTATGTGCTCACAGACAGACAAAAGCAGGAGAAGGAAAAGATGACAGCAATAAAGTGACCTTGCTTAGGTCACCAAAAAGGTCAGCTACGGCTTTGAGGACAGAACACCTTCCTAATCCAGGGTATCAGTCTATCTTATTGTTTAATCATCCAGTAATATAAGTGGAAGGTCTTGGTTTTTGCTAATACACATGGAGAGAATAATTAGAGAATATGAGTGGAGTTAAAGTGATGTTATGCTAAAACAGTAAAAAGAAATTCACCGTGTCATATACTGCAGCTGCGGAGTTTGTCTTAGAATTTTTATTGGGTATTTTCTCTTTAAGAGAATAAGGTGCTATCACTCCACCTCCTGAGCCAACAGTAACAGCTGCTTGAGAAACTCAGTCTCCAAAGAACTGACAATGAAGGCCAGAAATAAGAATTTAACAAAGAGAATATATTACTATTGAGGGGAATGGTTGCAACTAGCATGGTGTGTAGATCTGAATGCTCCCCGAAAGAGATAAGAGTGATTGAATAGAGTATTTGATTCCGTCTCCACTCCAGTTCTAATAGGTAGGAAAAGACATTGAGGCTAACAGTGATGTGCTGAAGAAAAGTCTTTTGGGGACTCTTTCAAAAATTGATTTTAAAAGTAAATCCCCATGTATGTCTAAATATGTCTTTCTGGCTCATCTGTCTTCTATTGGTTTCCCCTGTATGAGTTTCAGTCAGTCTGTTTTATTGTTATGTAGAACAAATAATAATAATATTAAGGTGTCAATTTGGGTTTATAAATTTGCTGTAACTTTTGAGACGTACCTTAATTTTCTGAATAGCTGAAGCCAACTTTTGTGACTCTCTAGCTGTAAGCATATTTTCTTATTAAAAATCTCCACCTACTCCTAATGTACTCATTTTTGCAATTCCAGGAGGTAATCAAGACATTAACATGATAAAATATAATGTGCTTAAAACACTTTTCATCAGCTTCAGCAGTCAATTCAGACCCTCCCACTTTATCACTTCCATCGTTCAGTACATAAAATGAGAGTTGTGCTTTGTACATGGAGTAAACGTGGAAAACGGCATTAAGAAAATCTAACTATGATTGTCAAGAAACTATCCTGGGTTGTGTGTTACCTAGAAGTTATTGTGCATAAGTTTGGGGGTTTTTTTTAGTTAAAGTGCTGCAGAGCATTGTGCTGCTTTTTAATTACGTGCAATTTTGCATGCTTTCATTGCAACAGTATATTTTTAAAAATCGAGTTCCTGTGGAAGTTAAAGCTTGCAGTTTTAACTGATCGAGGTTTGCATCAGCCCATAGAGGAAAGGCACTGGAAACAAACCCTGGGAGTAGTGTCAAGTCTTCCTGTTGAAAATAGGTTTCTGAATTTCAGAGGAGCAACAGATTTTGTGATCTTGAGTGAATTTCTGCTGACCACCTAAACTGTATATGACAAACCTGGTCCAAGTCATTTTCTGTTCTGGGGTTTTCTGGTTCAGAAGATAACTGCCAAATGTATGAAGAATTCCAGATGTTTGGGTGGGAAAAGTGGCGTTGGGGAGGTATTTGTGTTTTGCTTCATGGAACTGCAGTGTGAAACTGTCCTGCTATGTTCCTGTGTTCAGGGAAATTGTGCAGGTTCTCTTCTACGCTGCTTGAAGCTGGCAACTAAATTCTAATTTCTTATCAACTATGTTGAAGTCTAAAGTAAGAAGCATTTGCTATGTGCCTGTCTTTTGGTTCATGCATACAATTCAAGGCTAATGTCCCAAGAATAAAACCATGTAACAATTAAAATTTGAAAGTTGCTGAAAGACAAGAGTGGTGTGTATTTAAAAGATGATTTAAGCTGTCACCCCGTAACTGTGGATGCTGTTAGGAAACAGTCTCTCTCTGAGTAGTAAGTTTTTATTTTAGTATGGCTAATGAGCCTTTTTCTGAAATAAGAATGTAAAGCTTCAGAAGCAACGTAGCTGTAAGAATTCAATGCTGCTATAGAAATGTGTATAAACTAAATTGATTTAGAAAAGGAGGTATGAATCACTTCAGAAGAGAATGCGTAGGAATGAAGAGAAGTTGTGGATGTTTGTATTTTTAAGCAGTCTGTTACCTAAATCACTGCAATTACCCTCTTAGACATTAACAGAAATTTGTACAAACAGAAGTGCTATCATAAGATACAAACCACAGGTAATATAAACTATAAACTATCTGGCTCCAAAATTAAACAAATATATGGTTCTGTTCCTATTGATCCATGTTTATTTTGTTATTTGATATATTTGCAGACTGATATCATTATATATAAGTCATACAGGAAGGAGACAGGCTAAACCCTGCTAATTTTAAGGAACTGATTCAATTGAAATTAGCAGGACTGCTTGAGCAAGTAAACCTAGTGTTTGAGTGTTTGGCACTCAAAGTCTTCACAAACAATTCTATACAATGGTATGGGGTAGAACCTCAGCTGGTATAAATCGCTATTTCCATTAGCACCATCTTCAATAGAGTTACGTTGATTTATGTTTAGAGGATCCAACCCTCTGCACCTAAGTTAGGGCAGTAAAGGGAGGGATCTTTTCCCAGTATTTCAATTTTTCAGTAAATGTATCAGAACGTAGACAAATCTGTGGAATCTGTAGTATTCTAAGATATTTTGCTTCCATGCAAGTATAAGGAGATTAGGAAGTTCAGTACCTAGGCCACAGATATATAAATTTATGTCTGTTTATATCTGTATATATATATGTGTTGAAATTTACCATTTTCACAGCTGTAAAGGGGTCAGACACCTGCATTTAAAGGTCTAGTCAAAGGTTTTAATTAAAAATAACTATGTTTATAACCATCTTCTATTATTAATCAATTGTAGACTTAAATCACCCTGTCTAAATGATGTAGTGTTCTGAATTATTGAAACTACAGAATATGTAATATTCTGAGTATAGAGTATCTTGTAGCATCAAAATTACAATATTTGTGTGTGTGTGTGTGTACTTTTTCCTACCTTATGGTGCCTCAATTTGAGTTGTGGGGAGTGCTTTGAACTGCTTGGCATCAAATATAATGCAACTTAGATGAAGTGTAGGAACATGCATTGAGTTGTCTAGAGCATTGTCATTTTCTAGAGTCTGGCATAAGCACAATGCCAACAGTTTGTGGGAGCACAGTTTGTGTATAAAGGTCCTGCCAGTACTCTGCTGTGTACAGCCTCCCATAGTTCTCTGGAGGAAAAAAAAAAACCCTCTTTTTTCAATGTAAAATCTCTTTTTTCAGTGTCCTTTTTCTCAGTGTACAGAAATCCTCAGCACAGCATAGTCCTCTTTAGAGCCTTAAAGAAGGACTGTCAGATATAAAACCTTAATTCTGGTTTGGGTTTTCTTCCTGGCGTTGTAATCTGTATCTTGTGCCTGTTCCTTTCTCTGAAGATCCAAAGAGTTGATTGTAAAGTGCTCAGAAGGTACATGTGTTAACTTTTCCACTTGTACACAAGATACTGCACTGGCCTCTGAATTCAGGTGCTTTGTTGCAGGAAAGGTCAAAAGCCAAGTAAAACCAATTTAGATTTGACAGCTTTCAAGAACCATCTTCTGAAATAGAAAGTAATTTATATTTTCTCCACTTTGATTGAATCTTTTCCTGATAGCATGTATTTTTCTGTATCTTTTTAAGTAAAAATATTGCCAACGGCAGAAGAGGGGCCCTTAATTTCATTTAATTTAAACATACCTAGCTCTTCTCAGTGGTTTCTAATGCTGGAAAAGGGCAGATCTGAAGAGGCAGGTTCTGGGGAAGTTACTCACCTGTAATGTCTGGTAACAGATTAGGCTCTATAGTGTATTATTTGTTTCCCTTCACTGAAGGGTGATTGTGTAGGGAGAAATGTTTCAAGATACTTAAACTGTTCCAGAGAGTGAAGCTGATTGTATGCTTTCTGATGAAAACAGAGAGTTACTGCATCGTTCTTGCACAATGTTAAAAAGATATTAAGAGCAGTTGAGCTAGAAGTTATAACTCAGTGTGCTGGGTTTGAGTGTTTGTGAGGTTTGGAGAGTTGGGTGGGTTTGAGTGTTTGTGGGGTTTGGAGGGTTGGGCAGAGGCAAGTTTGACCAAGTTGACTCTTTCATTGGGCTGCCCTGTGCTGAGATGAGGTGGGAGAGCCCTACAGCGCTGGTCAAAATGGGCTCTAGAACGGCAGATGTGAAAAAAGGGCTGAACTGAAGACGGAACGGCTGAGCTGAGGAGCACCCATTGCAAATCCCTCAGAACTTGCTCTGGTTTCATATTTTTAACATCAAGTTTCCAGCCCTTAATACTACAGGTAAAATACTCTTGAAATCTGAAAAGCCTTACTAATCCTGCAGACCAAAAACCATACTGTGTAGTTAGGGCTATAGTATTTACCAGTTAAGGGCAGGGGGAAGGACTCATTTACAAGTCCTTGTTTACATCCTGGCACGTGTCTAGGACTATTTGGTTAGAAGGGCAACTCTCGGGAAATCTCATTAGGTTAATGCTGATACTTCTCAGCAAACCTATGGTCCTACTGCCAGCACTGCTTTTCCCAAACTGAGTTTTTGCTGAGAGTGACAGATAAGACTTTATCTACCTTCTGGGCAGCAGTGGGATGCTGGGCAAAGGAAAGGAGCAACCCATTTGTGTGGCAATCTTAATTGTGAGCAGGAAGCTCTAAAGATAGAAAAGTGACAAAGTTTCTTTTCCTTTTAGAAGATGTGGGAGGATTTTCAGCTTATTTAATATCTCTTACCTTCATACTAAATCCAGTATTGCATCCTTCTTGCTAAAAGATCTTAGGAGAGCCCCATGCTGCAAAGCCCTCTCCCTTCTCACCAGTTACAGCTTCTCATTAGGTGGTGTAAAGTCGGACCTCCCATGTGGTGGTGTTTTCCTAAGTTTGCTCTTTTCTTCTCTCTGTAAGATTAACAGCAGCTTTCATCCCTCCCTAGGTGGCACAGGGGAAGGATTCTGGGCGGGTAGGGGAGCACTGCTGGCACAGCTTTGTGCTTTGCTGCAGGTGGATGTAATCAAACCCCTCACTTGGAAAGCTTCAGCTCTGCACAAATGCTTTGTTGAATTGTGCTGGTTTTTGAGAAGCGTGTCCAAAAAGGCAAATGGTATCTGAACAGCCTCCCTGTACATACCAGTATCTACATTTACTAATAAATGTTTCATGAGTAGTATTAACATCCACTTTTCTTTCATTCTCAGGGCATTTCCTAGGTTTCTCTAACACAACTAGCAATTACTTTCTCACATCAGGTGATGTTCTAGATAGGAATAACTGCTGTATTCAATATAAATTTGTATGATCCCTGTATCAAGCAAACATTATATTCTACTGTTGTAATACTAAAAATCAAGTGTGATGTGACTGTTTATGGAAAGAGCAGTATGTTCTGACTGTCCTATTGGCAATTTTGTCTTAGACTTGATGCTAAAACACTGCAGAATGCTTGTTCAGGCCTAGGTGACTAATATGAGTTGAGAAACCACACACAGGCTGTGCATAGATTTTTAAAAACTCAACCAGAACACGGATCGTTGTTTATTGTATGGATGCAGAGACTGTTTTCTTTCAGCTAGAAAGGGCTAGACTTGACAGCCCTTGTAACAGAAAGACATCCAATAACCTCTCTGCTTGCTGTAATTACTTCCCTGATACTTATTTCTGTGATCTTATAAAAAATAAACTGAAGGCAAGTAACTGCACCGTACCCTGCATGGAAAATATAATACTAGTTTTTCTCAGGTTACAGCCAAAGATGTTATCAGAAGTAACTATTTGAGCTGTGATAGTCTAAGTAAGGTCTACAGGTAGATGAAATACCTTTAATTAATTTAACTACTTAATTTATTAATATAAATATACACTGTAATATACACTGGATATGACATATAGGTAAGACATATTAGCTTTGCGTTTCAGTCTTATCTGTAAGATTTTTTTTTTTAATTCAGTTATCACTAGCAAAACTGAAATGTGACTATGCGGTTAACTTGATGGTGGCATCCTGCCATTGCCTCAAAAACAAGAGAAGGGGATGGGAAATGGTTCCTCTAAACCAACCATAGGAGGTTTTTGACAATTTGACAATTCATTTTTCCTTTTTAGCTTTAGTTCAAGCTAATGTCACTCAGAAGCAGACCCACTTAGCATAGCCTTGTGTCTGGGGCACTTAGTAGGTTAATGGAGGAACAGGTTCAAGTCTTTGGTCAGTCTCAGAGAAAAGAAGAATTTATACCTCTGACTTGTCACTTGGGTGGACTGTTTGCTGAACTATTGTTACTTTGGAGGAAAGTCCTTCTATCCACAAGTGCAGTAAAACAAATGAAGATTCTGCTGATTCAGATTCTATTATTGGTTCCAAATATGACATAATTTGACATAATGATGTAATTGCTGCACTGCAAATACATAAATCTATAGACAAAAGCATCAGAATAGTGCCAATAGTGCCATTTTGGGCATAAAGTCACTTGCACTTATATACATTATTAATATTAACTTAGTGATCTAGAGAGAAGTCAAATATCAGAACAGTAAATAATAATTCATGATCCAAATTTCTGTGCTTTTTAGAGTGGAATGTTAATACAAACCAGAAATCTACTTCTAGAGCAAAACTCTCTTTTGTAACTTCTTCCCTCACTCCACCACAGTTTCTACAGTGATTACTGAAGTAACTGCGTCAGTAGAGAAGGGAAGAATTATGGATGTCATCTATCTGGATTTCTGCAAGGCCTTTGACACAGTCCCCCACAACATCCTTCTCTCTAAATTGGTGAGATATGGATTTGATAGGTGGAGTGTTCAGTGGATAAGAAATTGGCCAGATGGTTGCATCCAGAGGGTAGCAGTCAGTGGCTCAATGTCCAGAAGACAGTGACATTTAAGGAATGGGATATTTCCAAGTATGAAGCACAGACACATACCATACATTTGGTCTTCACTAAGAATTTGAATGTCAGATGGCAGTGGATGTATGTAGTTCTACTGAAACAGCCTGATATCTAGATATTTCTGTCCCACTGGTAATCAGGGACAGAGCTGATGCTGGAAGCTTTTCTGCTAATACCACACTGAGATGTTTTCTGATTACTTATTGATTAGATCACTTTATTTCACTGGCCTGTCTCCAGAGCATTGAGAGTTTCCCAGAATCTGAAAAGTATCTTTAGAATATTTAAAATTTGTCAGAACATCAGTGATATGATAATGTATTTTTTAACTATAATAAAGCTTTAAAGCACTTTTTCCCTAGCCTGAGATCCCACCTAATAACATCATTCAGTTTCATAAATAAAGTATCATAATAAAAACCTGATAGAAATTTGCAGCAACTGGATTTACTGCTCACATTTTTGCAACAGCTGAAAACTGGTC
Organism: Antrostomus carolinensis; assembly: GCF_000700745.2. Classification (NCBI taxonomy): domain Eukaryota; kingdom Metazoa; phylum Chordata; class Aves; order Caprimulgiformes; family Caprimulgidae; genus Antrostomus; species Antrostomus carolinensis. Next base: position 101,169 of record NW_010333485.1, on the reverse strand, counting down.
TTAGTGGACCAAGGAAGAAGGCTTATTTCAGAGTCATAAAGAGTATTTTTTTTTCTTTTGAAGTTAGACCTTTTATTTCAGTGGGAAGTCATGCCTGCTGCTCCCAAATACAAAACTGTGCATGGGACTTCTGACAGTCTCTTAGTGCACACTGGTTACTGAGATCAAACTCCAGGAAACAAGTCCTTCTGAAATGCAAGTTCTACATGTTCTTTCTCCCATGTAAATGGCAGCAATGGGCCTGGTTGTGTTTAATCTGGAAGATCAGTCTAATGTGGAGCCCCATCCAAAGAATGTACTGTTGATACCTTCATCAGTGGCAGTAATGTTCAAAGAAGAAAGAGAATATTAAATTATTGAAACCTCAAACTGATCAGAAAGAAACTGATAAACTTGGTAAGCTTGCTTGATAGGTTGCTGGTTTACAGTGCTTCTAATGTATGTCTGAATTAAGTCACATATTACGTCCTTCTTTTGGCATGCTGAACTTCTAGACAGGATACTCCAGCTAGACAGAAGTCACCTGAAGTAAAACTGCTGCAGGACAGGTGTGCTAGCGTTGCCTATGTTGAAAGTGACTGAGGAAGAACAGTAGGAGGATTTCTTTGAGCACTAACATTATTTTTCATCCTGCTGGCTATGCCAGCTTCTACAGCTAATTAAGCACAGGAAAAGGCAATATTCACCAGATGCCTGCAGAGCCACTCAGCAGATGGGATACTTTCTCTCTAGTCTACATGTGTATTAGGGATTTTTTTCTTGGAAAAAATGGTCAAAAGCTGCCAATTATACATGATTTGAACATGATCAGATATGTTCCTGCAGCAGTGGAAATTGGTTGTGGCACAAATATTCTTTTAAATATGTACATGACTTTTCTTTAAAGTAAAATGTTTAAAATAAGAGGAAAGATTGGAGTTTAGTTCTATGTTGTCAGTCCATGGTTCCTTTCAGAAAGTAAAGGCAGCCATTGTTCACTGACAAATGAATGAAAGGTCTAGGACTTTCTGGTCCTGAAATGTGTGCCACTGGAAGCCACTTCTTCTTTGTCTTTGTAACAGAGAAGGACCTCACAATTGCAGAAATTTCTTCTCCCTCTGGGAGTGGAAAAAATGCTGTGAGGTGCTGTTAAATGTTCTTCCCCTTGTTCCTATGTAACAGAGATTTCTGGAGCATTTTATACAGTCTAACAAATCCCACAGTTTGAGTTCGGCTCATTCTCATTCAAACACTAGCTGATTTTTAAGGTGTAACCATGGTCAAAATTCTTATTCATCAACCTGCATTGGACTCGTGGGAGGTAAAAGGTCTGATTCTGTACCTGTGTAAGCAGGAGTAAGCAAACAGTCGCATCTTACAAAAGCCAACCATGTATTTAGATTATATAAAAGTGTATTTGTTTGCAGAGAATGAATAAATTCTGTCTATTTGTATTTATTGTGCACAGTTGCATAGCAGAAAGATTTTTTTTTTTTTAAAAACTGGTTATTTGTAATCTAACTGTTTAGGTTCATTATGAATTTATAACAATTGTTTAGGAAAGACTTACAAATTTCCTGATTAGCTTTTGATAAAAAAAATCTGAGTCAGCTCTAGTTACCAGACTGAGTTAGGGCTGGCATTAGAAGTTTATTGGTATGCAATTTAAGCTGTGATTATTATGATGTCAATGGAGAAGAATCTTCCTGGATAAAATAAGTGTTGTATTACATGATACAAAGACAGGTGAATATTAGATTAGTACATCCACTCGCCTTCCCCTAGAAGGGGATTCCAGGTTATTAATCTGAAACATCTTTGGCAGAGAGTATTTTTAGAAACTGGGGAGATGCATGGTAACTTGAAATCTTTCAAAATTGAATACAGATGTTTATTTCATATCTTGTTGCTGCATTTAATCCTTTTACTGAACAATTCTTCAGCATCATCAGGCAAATTATTTAAGGTTTTTGAGATCCAGGATTGATAGGTGCAGTTCCAGAAGCTTGCTTTTGGCTCTCATTTTTATACAGAAAGTTGAATTCAGCGGTGGCACAATCTGAGATATATGAAAGCACTGCTGCACATTGAGATAACACAAAAAAGCCATAAAGTCATGTTCCATCTTGATGTTAGATGTAATGTGTGTAGGCTGGGGAGGAATGGTTTAGAGATTACTTTTTTTTTTTTTTTTTTTAATCCAGGTTTAAAAATGGATTAAATTATGTGAGAGCAAATTGTTGCTAGAGGAGAGCAGAGGTACATGTGTTAGTTATTAGAGCAGGGGACTGGGATTCAGGAGGACTCTGCTTGCTGTATGTTCCTCTTCCTTTGACTTGAATAAATCATGTGGGGCTAGACATGGGACTTCTCAGAAGCACCTAGAAAAGTTAAACTCCAGCTTGGATTTCATTCTATCTTCACTCTTCCTTTATTGTGCAATGTTACCTTTTGTATACTGAGGATGTTAATACTTCTCTGCTTCAAAACGTAATGCAGGGCTTTCCAGTCCTGCTTTTCTGTGATTAATTAGTACACGGAGACCTTTGGTTGAGAATGACAATATCAGTATAAAACAGTTGGCCAAGATCCTAACAGGTACATAGAGGTGCAATATTCAGTCACCTCTCTTTAATTTCATTACACTTCTTCAAATAAGATACTCCATTTGGTGCCAATTTTTATTGAATCTCTTTTTTGGGGAAATTGTCATCGCCTTTTAGTATTTTAATTATTTAAACCATTAATTTGTATATGACAAAAAATATACCATATTATCTGTACATTGTATATATCATAATGTTATTCAAGGCATGTTTGCAGCCTTATGGGTAGGTTCATCCTACTCTGATTATCCAGGATGTTCAGGAGAAAAAAGTTTGATATAACATGAGGACTCAAGTTTGGTGTGTTGGGCATGCAAGTTTGGCACCTTAAGGTTAGCCTACTGCTAATTAAAGAAATTAGGTGATTGTAGGGAGAGTAATTCTTCCTCCTTTTTAACTTAACAAGCAATCTGCAGTGCATGGCAGTGACTTCAGATGATTAGGGATTCATCTGTGGTAGCAGACAGCTCACTTTATAACTACCCGCCTATGCTTCCTGCTTTTTAAGTAGCCCTCCCATAGATCCACTTTCTAGCAGCTCTTAGCAAACACCACACCATCTACTGCTACTCTTCTCTTAATCAGGACTTTGTTATTATTATCATCACAGCCATATTGTGTTTATGACGGTAGCGTCATCTAAGCCGATCGGAACAACCCAAATCTGGACCCAGGGTGAAAGGCATCATGCAGCAATTGAATACAGCTGCTCCACAAATGAAACACTTTTGTTACAGGAAGCTCTGTGGGGAGCAACAAGAAATTGGCAACATGATTCTCAGTCATTCTTTTCTTCCACATACCTGTGTGATCTTGAGGCTCTTGCTGTTTCTTTTGGCAATCAAAAGAACCTATAAACATGCTATTGCTTATTGGGACTGTCTGGGAGCAATGCAGACCTCTTTTGTCCAGAAAGTTGAAGCATTAGATAAGGCCTCTGGAAAATCCAGAAATTTCTGTCCCTAATGAAAGCAGAAATACAGGCGATACCTCCTGCTATTTTGTACTCTGTTTCTATTCCCCATCAAGACTGGAATACAGAAGCAAGCAGTAATTAAAAATTTGTAGATCAAAAGTTATTTCAGCTATTAGTCATTAAAAAAAGAAAATGTCAGCATCAACTTTCACTTAATTTGTCTCCTTGATCTCCTACTTACAGCTGAGCAAAGTACTGTTGTCTGCAAGCTGGAGGAATATTACAGTACTGTGTCTTCTGTAGCATTGCCACAGCAGTCAAACATTATCAGGCAAGTATTCTGGAATATTTGCTTTGACATAAGTTCAGTACAATAAACTAGTACAAGGTTAAAGACATCAAAGGTGTAATGGACTTGTCAAACCCTATAAGGAATTTGTATAATTCTGTACCTCACCTATTTCATGAGGTTGTAACAAACCTGCCAGCTCCACAGCAGGGAGTCAGTGGGCTGGAGTCTGCCCTGTAATAAATGTTAAATTCTTATTGTACTTTCATCTAGTTATTCTATTTTGACTGTTTTAGACCACCTCGTGAAGGCTAATTTTAAAAGATGTTATGTGTATTGGCTTGGACACCAAATTCTGACTCCGTTACATTCTGAGTTTTTTAGAAACTGTGTTCATTCAGAATTGGGATTAAATGCCAAAACCTTCCAGTTTTAATGGAACAGAAATCTCATGGTGTTTTATGGTATGGACCACCATCTCCAGATCCTCAGGCTGCAGCAAAGCTGGGGAAAGCTGCTAAATCACATGACTGAGATCCTTGCCACTACCGCCTGCACTTGAATTGCAGCTGTGTCTCAAGCCAAAGTCCTGTCAAGCTGAAAAGTCAGTGCTGTCACTTTCTTCACAGAATTTAGATATTCAGAGGAAGAGTATAAGTCAAAATTGAGGCTGTTGGAGGTGGCTGAAGTTGCTTCACAAAACAAAGGGAAGTACAAGTCATTTCATAGAATTGTAGAATCCTAGAAGGGTTTGGGTTGGAAGGGAGCTTTCAAGGTCATCTAGCCCAACCCCCCTTCAGTGAGCAGGGACATCCTCAACTACATCAGGTTGCTCAGAGCCCCATCCAACCATTAGCAGGGCGGGTGGGTTCAGTGGTATGTATTTTTGAATTAGAATTAAAAAGAAGTTAGATAACTAGCTACAAAAACAGATTTCCAAACTAGATAGGTATTGAAGTGAAGAGCAGCTGTAGGCATTTTCAATGATCTAACTTTTAAAAAGCTGGAATTAGACATCAATTGCTATGGCAAGAAACATAGTGATGATCCACTGTTGGGGAAATTTCGCTACATCTTCTTTCTGTGTAACATGAAGGCTAGAGGGAGTTTTGAGGGTGTAAGTGTAGGGTTCCCCACCTCTACTATCAGTAATTCCTAGCTGTATTTATGTTGGAATGCCTTTGCTCTTGTAGCTTTCATTTGAGGAAGAAAGGTGCTTTTTCTGTTGCAGGTTACATTTTTTAAAGTAAAACTATTAACATGCCCTAGACAGTAACTTACAGTTTCATGTGGCTGACATCCAGAGATGCTTAAAAACTTACACAGTCTTCAAAGCTGAAAATGCCCCTGATGTAGACATAAATTCTACATTTCTCCATTTTGCTAGAGTAAAACAGTCCATTTAAATGAGAACAGATATTAATGCAGTGGTACTATAGCTGCTGGCAGCTGAAACAAAGAAGCTGCTCAAGGAATAAGGTTGAGATGTATTTTGCTGCTATTGTATAATCCCTTCAGGTGGGGGAAGACTGGAATGAGGCAGCTGCAGTGGTAGTGCCAGGCCACAACCACGCTGGGCGAAAGGAGTCAGTCAGAGATGTCAGTCAAGAACCTTTGCCAGTTGCTTCATTTTGGGGAGTGGAAACGGAAATAAAAGAGCAAATAATCTCCTAGGTTGCTGAACTGTCAATAACAGCAGCAATTGCTGCCCAAGCAAGCTGCGAAGCATATGTTTCCAAAAGATGGGGTATTTTTTCCTGTTTTGAAAGTTATTTGATGATGTCTACAAACAGAGTAATGCTTATCTCCACCTGAAGTTTTCTGAGATGCCAGCCACAGTTAGAGCTGTTTCTTGTAATGCTTGAGGGAGGGGAAAAAATGTAGATCAAGTTCAAATCTAAATGTAACTATTTGCAATTTGATGTAGAATTTGGTTTGTGATTTATTTACAGTAGAACCATTACTAAAAGTCATTCTTCCATTCGGCCACCTGCTTCTATTCAGAGCTATGAAATCTGGAATTAGATTTCAGTCATCTTTGTTAATGCTTTCTGAACCATGTTGGAAGATGTTCTCATGTTTGAATATCACCATGCTGTGTCCTTCCCTATTTCAGCTGTTGCTAGAAACCACACTCTGTTAGATCGGCATATGTTGTGATTGTCTAATATGACTATGTCAAAATACTTTTGAGTTACTAAAAACTCCGGTTTCAAGTATCAATGCCATCTAGATTGCTGTGACAGTATGGAAAGGGAAGGGGAGCAGTAACAAGCCTGGTAGGCTGTAAACTCTGCTGGGGTGATGATGAGTAGCTAGAGACAGTCATCTCTTGATGTTATTCAGCTGAAACCAAGGCATGAGACCATCATCTAAGGCACCCTGTGATATATTTTCATGTGTATCAGCCTTTAAGTTTTCCCCTGAAGGTTAAGGCTCATACCAGTTTCTCTCACAGCTAAGAAGAATTTTGACCTTTTTAATAAGAATTACCTTGGATGCTTTGTGCATCAATGAATAGTTGCATGTGCATATCCAGAAGACTTGCCATTGGACTGTAAATGCAAATACCTCCTAGATATATCCTGTACACTTTCAAAACTGGAAAAGCCAAATATATGGTCCAGAGGTTTCTGTCCTCTTCCTCCTTTATGGATGTAGACTTTTATTTGGCTGGCTTCAGCTCATTGCTTTCTTGCTGCCTGTCTTACTGTAAATGTCCTTCTGCTCACTTCTTCCTGGCACACACTTGCTCTTAGCCTGAGTTTTAATTCTTAATCATAGGTATTGTACCTTAATTATAGTAGGGGAAATCAGTCTCCAGATCAACACACAGAAGGAATCCTCCACACACCAGTGATCTCTTCTTCTGTGTACAGCTCAGCTGTCCCCACAGCACTCTCCCTCCGCTACTGCCAAGATCGTCACTTCATGCTAATGCACAGTAGTGTCTGTGTTGGGAAGGCAGTGACAAAATTGGCAGATAGCAAGCAAGGGAAGACAGCAAGCTTGCAAAGAAAGGAGTGAAACCTGTCTGTTTTGTTCTCTGAGAGAGTCTTTATTTTGCCAAAATAAGAATAGGTTCGATTAATGACGATATAGGGCTGTGCATTTGTATATATTTAAATATACATGCATACGTAAATACATACATACTCTCATACATATGTATATGGGTGTATGTATATTTGTGTGTATATATAAGTGAGAGCCCTTCCATAGACTTGACATTGTGTTGCTTCCTGTCCATAGTTCTGTAAACTTTCTCATCTTCCCACAGAAAAACTGCAGATAACAAAAAGGAAGAACTGTAGTTAGAAGCAGTTTCTTTGGAGAAACGGTAGCATTATACAAGGCAGTATTAATATAAAGATCTGTAAAACAATGATCTGTGAGCTTCGTGTTGACATCTGGTTGACAAAAACTCTTGTTGACATCTAGAAATCTTGAATCAATCCATTTTTGGTGGTTGATTCACTTTCCTTCTGAGCTGTGTACATGTTTCTTTTTTCCTTCTGTCTATGCTTATGTTTTGAAGCATATCTGCCTGTTAGTGCTTTAAATCAATACCATTAAAGCTCTATTTGAAGGTAAACTATTTCAAAAGGCTGGTCAGCTCTACCCTGCAATTATATCATGTGCTAAATGAGTGAAACTTTCAAAGGTATTGAAGTCTTCTAGGTTTGTTTTTTTTTCTTTTCCATTTCGCTAGATGACATCCAATGATAATGGCCTTAACATGATGGGAAATTAATTGAGAGAGCATTTGTATGCTGCCATAATTTTATCATCCACCCTATTGCTGCTATTAGCAGGAATCCATAACCCCATGGGTGTTTTGAGAGAATCTCTTTTAGCAGAACTTACGGTGTAGAGGTTACATGGTTAGCTCCTTCCATCAGCTGGGTGTCAAATCACTGTCGAAAAGAAATTACTGGTGTATTCATTTTTTTAGCTTCTAGCCTTGTGTTGTGGTGCAGGAGGTGATTTGTAGCGAGTCATTGGGGAGAGAAGAGTGCTGTTGGCCACTGAAGGCTTCTCTCACAAAGGTACTTAGCAGAATCATTGCACATTACCACAGATGCATGCAGCTGCATTTTTGATCTAATGTCTGTTATAAAGTGGTGTAAGGAAATTATGCCTTCTGACTCATCATGTTGTAGCAGGATAGTAAAATAATCATGTTCCAGTGGATTTGTTTATTAAATTGTGTTGCTGATTTTCCTCATGCTGACTACTACAAAGCAGGTTTTCTTAAATCCCTAGTAACAAACTAGCCTTCCTAAATTCATAACACTGATAACATAAAATAATTCAATTTTCTTCAAAGCCTGGTGTTTCTTCTTTCACATTCTTGAATGACTTTAATAAATCTTAAGCTGATTTATAAAGCATACTGTAACTTAGAAGAATGGGTTTGGAAATGGTTGACGAGGGCTCTATAACTTCTCTACTTATCTTGAGACTTTCACAGGTATTCTGCTCATTTTCTGAATTACGTGCCCCTTTTCCTGCTCTCCTTCTCCAGGGTAGTCCAGCAAATTAGGATAAAATGGAGTTTTGCTCTTTTTTCCTGTGTCACCTGTAGCAAAGCACTAATAGCTCTGTGACACACATTATTACCCTGATTGTGGCATGCTCCTCAGCAGCTACGCATGCTGGAACTTGCATTTATGCTTGCTGCAATGTTATAGTTAAAATAATATGAACTTAGATGAAAGATTAAATTTTGTGAAAATTCCCCCTTTTTCACTTGAAACTTATAGCTTTTGAATACATACTGAAGAATTTCAAATTTTGAATTTTCTTTCCTTTTTCTATTATTTTCTCCCCTTTTCTATTTTGCCATTAAATGAGAAAAGGAAGAGAGGTAAGAGAACTACAAAAAAACCCAATAAATATTTTAACTATTCAAATGCACCTGTTTCTTATTATTATCATTCATGACCCTTTAATCCTTAATTAGCATTTTTGATGCATCAAGTGGGACTATTGCTGATCTCTGGCTGCACAGATCTCATGATAATTAAGCACTAAACATGCTTAATTTTTCCTGTGCAGCCAACTGATGTGACTGAGTGCATGCAGGATGCAAATTACTTGTGTGAAAGTGAGATTTTGCCAGGTTTATCTTCAAAGTGCAATCACAGCTTAAATACAACCCTGAAGATGCTGCTTCCTCCTCTCCCCTTCTTCTCTGTGACATTTTGCTCTAGAAAATACTTTCCTCTGTTCAGATTCCCCTGTGGGACTCCTTTTGATTGCTGCTGTAGCAGCAGGACTTAGTGTGATGAGGAATTCAGAAACTCTGAACAAGCAGAGCTCGCTTTCACTCTCCGCTGCGTAGAAAGAGAGCTCAGGGTGCTGTGTTTCCAAGGAGAGGAGCTTCCTCTGCCACCATTTGCAGCTCTCCCAAGATTTTCTATTCCGTGCCCATCAGCGTGCAGCTGTAGAGCACCTCGTGAGAGCAAGGCTGTGAGCAGATCCTGACCTGGGCAACATGACCACACAAATCAGCAATCAGTCATTAACAGGAGCACTGTTTTTCTCTTCCCCTATACTATTGCACACCCAGTTTAAAATAATGTTCTTCAGAATCCCTCCCCAAGCAACGCCACCAAGAGGATGTGCTGTGGCTGCCTATGTATACAGTGGAGTAGTCCTGTGGCCAGAGTCCCTTACTGAGGCTGGCCAAAATTCAAAGAACAATTACAGAGCTAGCATAAATGTACGTGAAAGAATCAGTGGCCTAGATCCAGCTAAAAATAGAATTCCTTGAACAACATTTTGCAGAAATATTTTTATCAAAAATACTCTTGCACAATGTTAGAGTGCACCTTTTAGAAGGATGAAAGCATCAAAAAACACAGGGTGAGTCGTTGCTAGTTATTTTCCCCATAAGGTTACCAGATCTTCTGGGATTTTGATGACTTTTTTAAAGGGAAATTTTAGGAAACTTTCTTATGTCATCTCTGCCATAGGCTAAATGTGGTACACAAGAGCAACATCTTGACTAAAACGCAACAAAAAAACCTCCCACCTTGCCTTTTGTAAGCATTGGTAACAAATTCTTGTATGAGCAGAGGAAACATCTGTCTTTTGAGATGTGTTTACTTCCCTATGGTTTTGTTTACAAGAATGTAGTGTAACCGTTATATAGGTTTGGGTAAGAGAGCTCCTGGCATATCGGAGCTACCGAAGAAGTTACAATTACTCAGCATCTTGCAAACTACTGCTTTGCAACTGTGCAAGGACATCAGAAATGTTACTGGGCTCGGGCCCACAAACATTTCACCAGCCAAGCAGATTTATGTGATAGAACATTTGTGGGACTCACAGGGGACTGAAACCTTCTAGGACATGAACCTTGGCAAGGTATCAGCATGGTGGTGCTCTCTTCATTACTTAAATAGTATCTTTGAAAGGAAAGAAAACTCGCATTTTGTTTTAGACATTAAAAAAAAAAGCCTAAATTCCCATGTTCTTTATTTGCATCATATTTATTGGATTTTTAATTTGTTACTTTCAAAATTGTATTGCTCTGTCAACTGTTTGTTACAAGATTTCCCTTAGGGGAGAAAGGAGCTTCATATCCATGCTCACATATCACAGTATGAATAAGACTTGCTACACTCCAGTTGGCAGGTAGGGAATATTAGTCAATAATGCTGGAATATAATTGGCTTTAGCTTCTCACATTGTGTCACTAGATACAACTTAATTCTTACGGAGCCTGACCTGAGAAACAAGGACCTATTTAAAATTCCAACAGGATTAATTCACTGCATTAAGGGACTTTGATAAGAGTTCAATTGTTGCTATTAAAGTAAAACTGCCCCCCCCCCCCAAAAAAAAAAAAAAATCAGTGGTTTCAGTGGTGATGGTTATCTTTGTTGCTGATTGTCTTAAGACATTTAAATACTGATAGTTTTGATGGGGACAGCTGGCTTACAAATAATATCCATTAAGTTTATGACAAACTCCATCTGAAGTGCAAGGGATAGTTACTGCAGCTTTTAAGATTAAAAAAATGAAAAAGAAGAGATGCTCTTTTAGTCCTTCTTTCATAGCAGAAGCTATCATTGCCTTTATTGTTGCTGCATTAAACATATGTTTTAATATGATCTTCTAACTTTCCTTGCTGTTGGGTTAAGAACACAAAGAGCATGCCCCCATCCTGATTAGCTAGTCTTGTACGGTAGTACAAAAAAAAAAGCAGCAATGGTAATTTCTCAGCTCATTAGGTGCATATTCATCTTAATGGGGCATCAAAGTTAAAAACTATAATGCCTTCCTCTCATTTAATACTCCAGAGAACATTCACAGTAACCACATGAAAGCAAAAAGGATTTCAACATTGGAGCTGCAAAAGTAGGTGTCTTCATTCCCTTCAGGCAGATAGAGAAGAGAAAAGAGAGAGAACTACTTTTTTCTTTGTCCCTGCCTAACTTGCCTCCCTGCACCAGTCACTGGTCACTATAGTTGTATGAATAAAAATGTTGACCTCTGCTAGTTTTTCTGGTAGGTCAAATTTTAAATCTCTAGTCTGCAAATGTTTGGCATCAGCTGAAGAGCACAGTGTACTGAAATAATCTCCAGAGGTTTTGTTGTTTATGGGTATGTGGACCCTGATAGAGAGACCCTTCATTACAATGGAAAAGTTGTGGTGCCTTGAAACATTTAGGTAAACAACCCTGATCCTTAATAATACTATCTTTGCGTAAAGTAGTTGTGCCAGCTTAAGCTTCAAGCTTTGAAAAGTCACCGTTTCCCATGGTTTAGGTATTAACAGTGTCCAATTCCCATGATTTACTGAAACAACAGTATTTCCAAAAACTGCTTCTAAAAGCAGTTCAGAGCCAGTGCCCAGCACGAGTTTTTGGGGCATGTTTACAGGTGTAAAACTAAGCCATGTGTGAATGCCATGCTTCCTGACTTGAGTGTACATGTGTGGCGGGGGATGCTCTGTTGGTTTCCTGCCCAGGGTGCACCAGCCTATGCAACTAAATTTACTCATGGTTGTAAAAGTGTTCTGTAACATGCTGATTTGAGATGTTGGCTTTCTATCTCTGGCAGAGCTGTAGAAGAGAGTATAATTTGTATTATATGGTCAGTTACGTAGGCTGCAGTGTATTAAAACATTAGGGTATGCAGCAACTATCTCCCAAATCCAGAATTCTCCATAGATTTTGTTAGCCTCTCCTAGCCATAAAATGATGAGCTAGGTAAAAATAACTGCTGGTAGCATGTGTGTTCGTTCAAGACTGCACATAAGTTTTTCTTCCAGATTGGTGAAGTTCTCATTTTCTTTCAGTTCTACCACCCACATTAAGAATGGAGAAAGGTTGCTTCTTTCTCCAATACCTCTGATTTTCTTAGGATTTAAAATGAAAAAAATTGTTTTTTTCTTTTAATAGGAATAGATAGAACTATATTCCATCAGTGTATTTTGTTTAAAAAGTAACTTTTATGTATATAATTCCTACAAGGGATTTAAGGAATTCTATAAATTTAGTGAAATAAAAAATTAGATAAATTGATTGAATAATTCAGAATAATTTTGGTGGGGTATTAGTAGAATAGACGATCGAACAAAATGAAGAGACTTAGGAGAAGAGGTTTTGAGGTAGATGGAAAAACAACCAGTGAAGCAGAAATACTGGGAAGCTCCTGCAGAAACAGAATGAGAGAAGACAGGGTGGATCTACCCATTCAAAAAGCGGGAATAAACAGGACAAGACAGAAGAAGCAGATGAAAAGTATAAATTCCTCATCTGATTAAACTGATTAAGGTTCTCTGATTTCAGTAAAGTTGTATGGATTTATGTTAGCTGGGAGGATTTGTCCTTAAAAAAAGGGAGGTCAGAGATGAGTGATAATCCTAAAGAGGGTGGAGCAAGACCATATGAATGAGAAGGTAAAGCAAGCTCTGAAATGCTTGTGGATAGAATAGGCTGGTTTGGGAGTGGTAGGAGGGAAAAGAAGGGCTGATGGGAGAGAGGGAGGGATATTTATTTGAGAGCAACTATAAGGGCAACCTCCTGCTCCTGTATGCAGAGCCTGGACCTCAATGGATTAGGTTCTATTTTGTGGTCTTTCTGTCTTAATTTCATCCATAGTTTTTGGTTATGGAGGCCTTTGAATAAAAAAATATTTTGAGAAAGAAAGCTCTTAGCTCTAAATTACTGAAGGAGGAGGGAGGATTGCTGTGTTCAGGTAGTGGAACCCCACTGCTGTGAACAACAGCAGCAACGTACATACAGCCAATTATATAGCATGCCCTGTATTTTTCTTCTCTTTCGGCTGCTGAGTTTATTGTCTAGTTTAACATTTTTCTGTATTGCTTATGCACTAAATATTTTATTAGGAAAAGTGCAAAATAACCTATTGATGTGTGGCATCAATATGTATTAGAGAAATCCAATGATCCAGCAGCTATATTCTGCCTTTAGTCATCATGCATGCTCGTTATATTAGCAAATTCTGACACATTTCAAAGTTCTGTACTGGTTTTCAGAAAAGACTAGTCTGTGTGAAAGCAGTTGACATTTGAGCAGGATTTGGATTGATCAGGATGCTTTAATTTTCATGGAGTAATTTTTCAAGCCACACTGAAACAAATTCTGCTTGATTCCGTTCATTCCTGGTGGAGGGATTCTTGGAGGAAATTCAGCTAGCTGTGCTATGGAAGAGGTAAGACGAGACCTACACATTGGTTCCTTCTGGCCTCAAAATGATAAAAATTTAAACTAGTAGCAATACAGGTTGTTCTTCTCAAGTCATTAGTGCTGTACTGATTTTAACAGTAATAAGGAATTATTCTGTGTACTTGAGGTTGGTAGATGAATTTTGAGGTCCAATTAAAATACCTTGGCTTAGGTCTGTAGATGTACTGTTTATAATAGCTTGGTGTCTGGCAAAGGTTGAGTATGACTCTAAGACACAGAAAGCCAGCAGCATAGTGGTGGTACCAGAGAAATCAGACTGCAGTCTTGGAAGTCACAGCCCTTTCTTTTTAACACTTCTCTTGAGGAATATAGAAACTTGAATCATTTCCTATCTAAAACCCCAACCACAGGTTCCTCTATGAAACCTAACAGAGGGGATAAGGGGTTCCAGATCTTTACGGTAAATAGGGGATATTCCATGATTCATATTGCAAAATATGTTTTCTCCTGAAAAGAGGAATCTATAAGCAAACAGCCGCCTGCTCGGCATGACCTTGTAGAGGCTCTGTTCTTTCCCATCTGCTACCCTGTCTGAGTAGTTGTTACAGCCCTTTGCTTTCTCCACAGCAATTTTTTTAACATTGAGCTGTAATGAAGCAAGAACAGCACTTCACCACACACTTTAATGTTCTCCCTTTCACAGCATCAGCTCTGGTGTTTGGATACTGGAGCATGTGTCCTTCTTGGTTATCATGGCATGGATGGCAAAGGCTTGCATTTCATTAATGGGCCATGCGTGAGGCGACGTCAATCCCAGTTCTATTTATCAGCTGGAACATAGTACGTGCAGCTTTTTTAATGGAAGGTGAGCACTAGTGGTGTGGCAGACTTTGATGGCTCAGTGTTACTGGCAGAACCAGCAGTTTCTTTGGCCGCATGCAGCGCAGCGCACTGATGTCCCCAAGCCATAACTTACGGACATTATAGAGTGAGTTTGCACTAATGCTTCTTCCTGAATGGCTGACCAAGAAGTTAAATGGAGAAAGGTCCATCAGAAGAGATGAAAATTGGTCACTGGGCATGTTTTAATGAATCTGATGGTCAATCACCCATTCTTTTCTAAAATCAGGAGACCACAGTTTGGGTGAGCTGGTAGGCAGGATGATGACTGATGTCTGGCAAACAGAAGGCTTCATCTGCTCACTTGTACAGAGGAAAGAAACAATTAATCAGAACTGTTCTTCTAAACTACTGGTTGTATTCACTGCATCACTGCCAGCATAAATGTATTCCCTTCCTTCGAAGTAGTATGCTTATTATTTTCACAAATTAGCACATTGTTGTGTTTCATTAATTTCTCAAGTATTCTGAAGACAATGTGCTGACAAACCTCTGACAAAAAAACAGAATTGTGAAAATTAAAACAGGCTGACTTGTAATGGAGAGAAGGAAAAGTAGAAAACTGTTTGTACGCTTCAGCTGGGAAAACAATTAAATACTGACTGCAAAAATGCCTGTGCTGGTACTGCAGGCACACCTGTTCGCTGAGCTCCTTGCACCAGAAGCTTGGCAGGCCAGGATGCTGTGCTAAGTGCATGTCATTCCTGCATTTTTGTGGTTGATCTTTGGTTGGGGTTTTTTTGTTTGGGGTTTTTTTTGTTTGGTTGGTTGGTTGGTTTTTTTATTTGTTTGTTTGTTTTCTGGCCAGTGTTTGTGTTCGATGGCAGAAATCATCCATGCAAGAACGTTAACAAGCAACACTGACTGCTGTTTTCAGGGGAGCCCTGTTGTTATGAAGTCTTTACATTTTAGCAGAAAGGAAGCTAAAGGGCACGTACAATCCTGTCAGTATTGCAACAGAAAAGCAGATCACAGGACTGGGCCCTCAGAAAAATATTATTACTCGTCAACAGGCATTAAATTAAAGGCAGCAAATTCACAGGTACAGGAGCCTCCAACCATGCAAGCAGGACAAAAGGTACTTATAGCTCTGGAGATTTTTTTCGTTTTTTTTTTCCTCCCCTAAAGAAATCAAAGCATGTAAGAAAATGTAACTCCATATTTTCAGTTGCTGGGTATAGAGTTTAAATGTGACTTTTGCTTCCATTTGATTGTCTGACTAAGCAGTTCTGAAGCCCTAAGGGTAAATAGTCCTTGTTCCAAGGACCCTTCTCTAAAACAATCAAAATCAATTATTTTTACTATTGTGCATTTCTGAAAATGACTCTAGACAATATCAGATGCCTAAATGAGTAAGGGCTTTACTTCAGGTTCGTATTTGATTCATTTAGAACTGTAAAGCTTCCAGAAATATTTGCAGAATTTTTTTCTACTTTTATGCTACTACAGTAAAAATCATGAGGGTCTTCAGTTTGCTTTTGTGTCATGAGACAAAAAATGTAAGTGTTTTTTGAGACCATATTTAATCTGAGTCAGCACAAATTGTGTTGTCTGAATCAATACAGTCTGGAGAGAGCATTGTGAAAAAGGGAAGGACACACTGTTTAGATGAAACAGGAGCTGGTGCCCTGGCTTTGCAAATCTGCGTAAGATGCCATGGCAGGCAAATATTTAGGCGTAGAGTCTGAATACCTACGAGCTGGTGCCTGCTGAAGGTAGTGTGCTCAGCTTCTCTTTGGAGAGATTTATTTTCCGTATTTCCTCCACAAAGCATACAAAGTTTATTAGATGGAGAGGACCATAGAACTGGGAAAGGATGGGTAAGTGGACTGCACACCCTCAGCCTAGTAAGCCCAAGCAGATGTCCTCCCTGCCTTCCTTTTCTCCTGTGCCTGGCTTGTTAGAGCATTTGTGAATTAAGGCATTAAAGAACTTGCTTTTGTGGCTAATGAATGAGGAGGTTAATGGCTAGTTGGGGAATACCTGTAGTCTACAATTTTTACGGTAGGGGAAGAAACACAGAAGTAGAGGAATTGCATCTCAGCAAGGAGTCTTCTTTCTAGACAGAATTTTTTCTGCTCCCTGGGCTTTTTCCTTTGCCTCTCTCTTACCGCCTGCCTCCACCCCTCGCCCTCCTCTCCAAAGGCAGAGGGAGATTTATACACATGGCTCCAACCCTGCCTTGCCCTGTTCTGGTCAGATCACGGCACTCATGTTAGCAGAGATGCTAGTGCTGGGAGAGGCCGAGACTTTGCTCTCCATCAGTCTGTGCTTTGCAGGCACGCCTATGCGCACGCACATGTACGCATGCCTGTCTGGCTGCCACCCTCCTTATCAGCCTGCGCTGCTGGTCAGGTGCTGTGACCACTCACAATGGCTTTCCTTTAATCTTCTCTCAATGAAGCTCTTTGCCAAAATGTCACACCATGTCTAACTCTGTTCCAACCTGCCAAACTTCCCCCTATGCCACCCCATTCCACTCGTGATACCTCCTGTCGAAAACACTCACCTCCTCCTTCCAACCGGCTTTACCTCCCAAGCACGGGTACTGGAGGGACAGCCGGGTGGGGGAAGGAGGCTGAGCACCGTGAACCGTGGCAGAGGCAATGCAGGAGGCATTTGGCAGGAGCTGCCCATGCTAAAGCCAAGGCATGGGTGGTTCCTATGTATGCACAGAGGCAACCGTGGATGCTTTCCATGGAATAAACTAAAACTTGAAGAATATATCCCACATGACTCCTAAAGCACTTCTCCAACTCAACATTTTTCTGTGATTATCTTTCTTATATAATAACTGTGGGCTCCTTAATTCAATTTAGAATAGAAAATGTGGAAACACTTTTTTTAAAGAACACTCTTCAGCTAGTTTTGTTAGGCATTGTTCTTCCTTTAGCTTTAATTTCATCATACTTCTTTCCTAATTAAAATCCAGTTTATTTTCCCCATGTTGTTAAAGACAAAAGATCACTTTTCTCATTCTCTAGACTAAATTGGATTTTAAAAACAGAACACCCTGACTTTTTTGTCTAATAGGATTTATTATACTATTTTGTATAATAATTGTAATTAGGAATTGTGTACTACTGTTTTAACAAAGCTTCCAGTCAAAAACACTGATAATCTTATGGTTTTTGTTCACTATGAATGGATCGTAGTCTGAGCCACTATCTTTACTTGAGCATAGCAAATCTTTCACGCTACCTTTTTATTTTTTTTTTTGAGTTACACTGAACACATAGTCTCTTTTGGTGGTTCTGAGCTGCCTTGTCACAGTATCACTAGACCCTGTGTGGAATAGCAGGAGCAAATTATACTCTACAGGGTTTACCAGGCTTGGCAGCCTCTCAGCAACATCACAAATGTGAGCTCCTGGTGGGCAGCAAACTTCTCCAGAGAAATTGTCTGGACGATAAATGGGTGCTCTGGTGCCTCTCGGTAGGCAGC
This sequence comes from Antrostomus carolinensis, assembly GCF_000700745.2. Lineage (NCBI taxonomy): Eukaryota > Metazoa > Chordata > Aves > Caprimulgiformes > Caprimulgidae > Antrostomus > Antrostomus carolinensis. Next base: position 83,367 of record NW_010333485.1, on the reverse strand, counting down.
CTGCCATGACTGATACCTTATGCACTTTTCTGGTGGCACTGGTTTTGGTTTTGATGCGAGTGGGTGGCTGGATCCTCTTTGTACGCTGGATGCTGTGTGTTCCTCAGGCACTCTTCGTTCCCCAGTGCTAGAGTGTCGTATCTGTTACGCAGGGGCACTCTGGGAGAAGGCTCTTCCTTCTGCCCTGAGCAGAGACAAGGGTCCAGTCTCCCTCACCTCCTGAGTTACTTGTGCCAGCCAGCTCCAGCCTGAATTCAAGCTTCTGTTCCCCTCATGCAGCCTCAAGACAGGGCTGGGACAGCATGCGACACCACGTTATCCATCTCCCGCTCATGTTCCTCGATGCTGCGCTGCCTGATGCGCTCCTCTCCTAAGATGGCTGTGCCTCTGAAGAGTTGCTCTAGCTGGGCTCTCTGCAGCTGTGACAGCTGCCACAGCCTTCAGCTGCTAGTGGGGCTTCCAGGCTCTGGAGGCCCACGCAACCCGAGGTCTGCACAGCTCCTTCTGCCCGCCCACCCTGGCCCAGCTCTGAGCGGGAGCGGCGGGCCAC